>NW_027106613.1:753951-767568 GCF_000696795.3 Halyomorpha halys
ATACATATAAGTTATAATGAACGATTATATGTACAATATAGCTTAATAGAATCGGTGATAATTTTTTCTTATTCCTCGGAAAGAGATGAATCGATTAGTATACAATAACTGAAAAAAAGTATACTTTTCAGCTACAATTCCATTAAAGTTTAATTTTGTTCTTAACTTTTTTTTCTAGTTGAGAATACGGAGATTTCATTATGTTAAACCTTCCCTTGGGACGAGGGAACATAAAAAAAAAAAAAAACCAGCACGTAATTCGGTCCGGTAATTCAAAAGTTTATTGTAACCAAAAACGGAAATCTTTGTTTATTCGAAACCCATATTTCACCCTTATAAGGGTATTAAATGTAATCTGATTGATACAGGCTAAAATAGCAGACAGCTTTCCAACGGTTCAGTTAATGTAGGAATTTGATAAAAAGAAGAGGTGTTATGATGTTTTATTCACAGGAGGAAAAATAAATCGAGTTAAAAAAATTTCTAATTTTTAATTTCTATGAAAAATGGTATTTGGTACTTTGAGATGAAGCTAAAAACGAATATGAAATGTTTTTTCCTAAAAAAAAAAATATTGACCTACTTTACCCCGAGCCACATTTTGTTTTTATAATTTTCTGTAAATATAATATAGCTTATATTATATTTATAAAAGAGTTCTGGAAAATAAATAGCGCAGGAGCCGTAGTAGAGACCAAGAAAAAACACATAAAAGTGAGCTGCCTTTGCAGATGTTTTAGCCTTCCTAACAGAAACAGAGGAAGAGGCAATTAGTCAGATAAATACCCTGAAAGAGATAGTGGGAAAAGCAGGTCTAAAATTCTCCTACGAAAAGACAGAATTTATGACGAAGGAAACAAACTACGGCAAAAAAGTAATAGAGACGAAATATGGACGGATAAGAGTGACTAAGAAAATTAAATATCTGGAAGAGATACTATGCAATAACGGTTTGGAGAAAGAGAGTATAAAGGAGAAAATCATAAAGTTGGAAAGTGTAAGCTTCGCAACAGGCAATATCTACAATAAGAAGAACCTATCTTCTAACGCGAAAATAAGACATTACAACACGGTCATAAAACCAGTAATTTTATACGGAATGGAGACAACTTGTTTTCCTAACCTGGAAAAATTACTGAAAATAGACAGAAGGATTCTGAGGAGAATCTATGAGCCCAAGGAAACACAGGAAGGCTATTGGTTAAGACACAACCGAAATAAGAATCAGAAGGCTAAGATTCTACGGGCACATGATGAGAATGGACCTAAGCAGACTAAGCAAGAATTTGACAGAATCCGTGAATATAAGAGCATAGGAGGATATGTGAAGCAAATACGAGAGAGGAAACAAAGCAATTGAAAATAACAAACAAGGACTGCCTAGATAGAGAACAGTACGGAAAAATATTGAAATAAATAAATGTTCTTGCGGCAAATAAAGAAAAACGGAAGGGTACTGTGTGGTCAGAAGAGAGGGAGCTAAGTCTCGCAGAAATGAGAAGATACTGGGAGAGGAGAAGAGAGAAAGTGAGAAGGAAAAAGTAATGATATTCGTTTGGTCTTGAAAGACTGTTCTGTGAAAAAAAAAATATAGCTTAATAGAATCAGTAATACTTTATTCATATTCTTATAAAAGAGCCGAATGTATTGGTGAATAATAACTGTGAAAAAACGCATTATTTCTGAACTACAAACCAAAAACGCTTAATTTTGTTCATAACTTCTTTCTACTAGAGAATTAGGGGATATCATTATCTTTAAAGAGGTGTAGATAGTTGACCGTAGATTAATGATTGGAGAAGTTTGTCGGGGGGTGCGGTCAGTAAAGAACAACATAAATAAACAAAACCATATTTATTTATTTTATGCTGCCGTTACGACCTGAATTTCAGGTCTTCATCAGGGCTATAGAACAAAAGAGATAACAACATTTAGAAAAACAGAAGTTTGTCGGGGGGTGCGGTCAACAAAGAACAACATAAATAAACAAATATTGTTTCTTTAAATGTTTTTGTTATCTCTTTTGTTCTATAGCCCTGATGAAGACCTGAAATTCAGGTCGAAACGTCGGCATAAAATAAATAAATATGGTTATGTTTATTTATGTTGTTCTTTGATGACCGCACCCCCCGACAAACTTCTCCAATCATTAATCTACGGTCAACTATCTACACCTCATTAAAATTAAGATCGACGAAATGTTGGTCATATGATACAATTTAATAAAAAAGTGTTGGGACATTTTTAATATCTTTTGTTATTTTTGATGGTTCATTATTTCAACTATTACTAAAGGTCTGAATTTCGTCGAATTTATTTTCCCGTCGAGATCTTGGTTGTTATTGGTTGGATATTCTTGAAAGGCAAAATACTTGCCTTGGTTTGAGTGTCCCAGAAACCGACGGTGTTCCACACCTGCCCCAGGCGATTCATAAGACCTATTATGCTATGGTCGAGAATCTTGCCCAGGTGTTCAAATCGTTACAAAGTAGATCTTTGAATGACTTTCCTAGTAGAGAGAATAAAGACCGTGGTGACTTTTGTTCGGTTTTTGCGTTCTACGTAAACTGTAGCAACTACATAATGATACAACAAAGGTATTACGTTGATTATTATTAGTTACCATCAACAATAGCAATTCTAAAAGTGGATCCTGTTGTATATGATTTTCCATATATTTTTATAATCGTTTATACTACTATGTTATTATTATTTCACTTACCTATATGTTGAATATATCGTAAGGGGAAATATTACGATCGTGCAAAATTTAGAATATCAAATAGGATCATAAATGACGAATTTGTAAACAAAATCTTAAATAAATCGAACTGAATTTTTTTAAAGATTTGTTCTTTAAAATCTAAATTTTTTATATTTGAGTTGAGTAATAACGTTTAACATGAAAAAAAATAAATGTTAGCCGAAGAATGATAAATAAATAAAAAATCACTTCTGTTTTATTATTTTTGTAGACGCATATACTGTTACTTGAAATTTCTGACATCGAAGTTCTTGTTAAGTTCAGTTCTGAAACTCGTTACTTTCTACTTCTCTTGCAGTTACTATATATACGTTCCAATTTAAACTTATGCTGGAATCCAATTTAATCCTGATAAACTTCCTCGCTCTTGGGATGCTCATTTCGATACGAGCAGTTGAGCTTTGATGCTTTGTTAAATCGAATTCTTCCCTTATCCGATCTTAATTTGGTTTAATTTAAATAAGTTATAACTAGTTTGTACTTACTACTATTAATAGTGTTAGATTCTGCTTAGATTATTAATTAGATTATAAATACTATTTGAGTTTTTTTGACCGCACCCGGACCATATTCCTTTCATCTTTATACACGGTCAATCAATAATCTTCCACTAATTTTCTTTTATATGAATTAATAATGTGATTATTACATTAATATGAAATATATAATATAAGTGTATAATTTTATCGAAGTAATTATTCATTTTATCTGCTTAGATAATGAATAAAACTTTTGGTCAGTATACTTCTGGGAATAGCGTATAATATAAAGTACCTGTTATAATCAACCTGTCTTTTTTAAAATTATATAACAACCAATAATATAATAATACTTAGCCAAAAAAGTAATGTAATAAAAAATTAAACAATTATATCTATAATAGAAATAAAAATAATTAAGAATCAACAGCCTGTAGAATAGTGGTAGAGCTGATTTAGAAAAAAACAAAACAATAATTATATTTAACTATATGACAAAATCCAGAGAAAAAATATGTAAAAATTAAAAAAAATGTTAATGCAATTTTTTTAAATTGTAATTGTTGGCTAATTTTGTTTGTTACATCTGTTACCTAGGTAAAATTTCATAACTTATAACTGAATGATTTAACATAGAATGGAAATAGATTTAAATTAGTGATAAGAATTATTATTTATAACTATTACCCTGATACACTTAATTAATAAAACAAAAAAATGATGAATTTAATGTGAAATAGATAAAAAATGTGTTACTAATATCTTGTAGTATAAAATAAAGAAGATAGAAAAACAGAAATAATATGTCTAATATAAATATAGGATAAGATGAAATATACACAAAATTAAAAATATATTACAGAATATTTGATATGATTATTCTCCAGTGGAAATAAGAATTATATTAATATAAATCTGTGAAAATAGGAAATGATCATGTAAAATCGGATTTATAGAAGTATCTATAAAAAATATGCTTATAACTTTTTTTTGGACTGTTAATAATATATATATATATATTATTGAGGGTCTTGAGGATATTAAACGTAATACAACTATATTGAGGTCTACATTGCCTCGATATTTTGATAATCTAGGATTTTATTGTTTTCATTGTCATGCCCTACAATGGAAAAATAGTTTTTTTTTTAATAAAAAAATTATTAAATAACAATTTTAATTATTTAGGAACACTAATAATAAATTTATAAAGACAAAGCAGATATCAATAGCACTAGTGCTAGAAAACAGAAAACAGTTAGAGCCTAGAAAAATAAAAACAAAAAAAACTTCCTCCATTTCTCTAAAGCAGGTAAAACAATTTGCATTCTGCAGGCTTTAGTGTTTAATATTTATTCGAGAAAATTCTCTGTTCAAAAAAATTTTTTTTTTTCTCATGCCTGGCTATGAGAAATATAAAATATCGAAATGTTGCCCCAATGTAGTTGTATACTATATACTAATTTATTTATAATATCATATCATCATATCATATAATATCTTTATAATATGAAGGCAAGAGGGTTAAGATGGAGAGGGCATGTGGCTGGAAGTAATCCATCAGGACGTCTTTACACAATTATGAATAACGGTATGGTTGGCAAGAGACCATATGGAGGCAAAAAACCAGATGCATAGACAGAATCAATAATGTGAAAGAGCTACATGCAGCAAACTGGAAAGCAGTAGCCCAAGATAGGCAAGCGTGAAGAAGGCTGGATCGGGCTGCCAAAGATAATGGGGTGTATAAAATAAAAAAAGACCGTTTTTCAACCAAATATTTTTATTATTATTTCTATAATATGAGATACAATTAATACTCAAAGTTTAGTCCATTGTTATCTACCTTCATTAGCCTATTGCTCGATCTCACGCTGTTGCCATTCTTTGGGATCGCTCTAAAAGAACTCTTGGACCGCAATGTCAACTTCCGCAAAATTATCAGTTTTTTCCCTTGAAAGAAATGGGCCATGGATCGAAACAAGTAGTAATCCGATGGTGCGAGGTTTGGACTATATGGTGATTAAGTCAGGTGTTCAAACCCGTGTAGTTCTTTAAACTTTTCTTTGATTCGACGGGAATTGATTGCTGATTGCTGAGGAGTAAGTTCGTTAGGGACCAGTCTACTGTGCTTTTTCATCTTCCCCATGGAGAGTAGATGGTGACTAACAGTATCTTTCGACACACCACACTCCCTGACAAGTTCGCAAGTACTTGTGGAAGGATTTGACTCAACTTCCTGCAGAACCTCCTCAATAACCATTAAGGAGCCATTCTTCCCTTTCTCCACTGCTATTTTTTTTAAACCAACACTGCGCAGTGTGCTGTTCAAGGACACCTTCCCCTTCATATTTAATAATTTCATGAGTTGCTTCAGCGGTTGTGAAATTTATTTTTCACTTATACCTAAATTACGAGAATTTCGTAGGGCACTGTCATGTTTCTTTTTCAAAACAAATAACTAAACTAAGGCTTTTTTTGAAGAAGTCGAATGGGAAAAAACAAGGTTAAAAAAAGCTCTATCGGGATTATTAAGTATTGGTAATTATTAAATAGGAATACAATATTTACAGTCCTTTGAAATCTTGAATTTGATAAAACGGTAATTTTTATTTTATACATCCCATTATATATATAAATATACACATCTTATTTATTGTTTTAGGTTTTTGTGTTTAACTTTGTCGATACGGGGTTACATTTGAATGTAGCGTATACGACAGAGTGCTTATTGTAATTCTATGTCAGTATTTCCTTTAGGATGTTCCTTGAATATATTATTGTCTGCTAGGGTAGGTCGAGGCTAGAACACTACGTACTGTAGTAGGCAAAAAGATTTTTGCTTTTGCTTCTGTTTTGGTTTTCTTTTCGCATCTTTTTTTTTTTTTTTTTACTACTACTTTTTATTTATTGATAGATATTACAATCTGCCACACAGTTGTGGGCAATAGATAATAGTGATGAATGATCTCATACATACTAAAATAAATTAAATAAATGAATAAAAAATAAAACAAAAAATACTCTTAAAATATATACAAACAGAAGAATTAACATAATGAACATAATCAAACTATCTGTATGAAAAATAAATAAATAAAATAACATAATGATAAAATAATATAATCTCTAGTCACATTTACACTCTAATATACAATATTTACACAATCGATCTGAGGATCCCTGAGCCCACTCTATCCCCCACGTGCGAGGGGTAGAGCAGAGCTCAAGAGATCCCAGCGTATCTACCACGCTGTATTGCCGCTCCTTAATTTACCGTTATTACTCTTTATCTATTGGAAACATCATTATAAATGGAAATATTTAAAAACCAAAGCTTGTTCCAACTCATTCATTAGTTCCAATAATGAACTAGTTAATTTTTTTTATTTAAAAAAAAATAATGTTGAATTCTTATTATAAATATCCAGGAAATAAGTATTATTTCAAAATTATTTGAAAAAAATTTAAGAAAAGTCTTTTAAAATACATCGTATTTTACTTTTTATTTTGCCATTTACCGTGTTTAGGTTAAAATCAGAACTTATTATCAATAATGTATGTCATTTTGGTTTCTTTGTCTAATATTATTACAGGGTTGTCGAGGTAAAATTCTGTACATTTTTGATAGTTCATTATTATTCTTAGAATTTTATCTTAAAATATTTATATTTTTTTTTGTTATTTGAGCTTAGGATTTTATTAAAACTTTATGTCAACTAAATTAAAGGATTCTGAAAATCCATACCTGCTGATTTGGCACATAAAAAGCTTTCAGTTAATTTATTGATATAAATAGTTACTTCCTACAATTATATGGTGGAAATAGTTACTTTCTACATTATTATTAATATTTTTAATGTGAGTCTTTGGAGTTAATTGTATTTGAACTTTAGATATGAAAACGTCTGTAACTGGTTAAAAAAAAAAAATAAATAAATAAATTGATTCATTGTTTTTAAAATATCTACATAGTTAATTGGGGAGTGGGTGGCTCAGTGGTAAGGTACTCTGCTACTAACTCCAAGGACCTGAAATCTGAAGTTCGAATCCGACTTTGGTAGATAATCATTTCCTGTTTCACTGTTGTGAGCCATCCCTGTGGGTTCGAGAGCCCTCCGGGGTCCATCCAGCCTCATGAAGTTGGTATCCATAATTGGGTAAAATCTAGCGGTCAAGCATGACTCTGACCTGATTAATTTAATTAAATATTGGTTATTCGTACTAAAATAATGTATACATGTTTTTCTTTTCTATTCCCTGATCTTTTTTCCATTAAAAAATTTTTAGTCATTTCAAGAGTTCTGGTTACTTCGTCATCAGGGAAAATGGGCTGATAAAAGCATGTTTTTGTCACGTGCCTAACTAAATCTACGATATGAGTAATTGATAAATATGATAGATTGTTTTTGTTTTTTTAAATATATATTACTACGTAATGTATTTTAAGTAATGTGTTGCATCTCTAGTCATTATTCATTTGACATTTTTATCTTTTCTGATATAATTGAAATATCTATCTGCTATCTCAGCTCGCACTATATTTATGTAACATTATAAAAAATTTTTCATAGTTTTTAAGGGATGAATTTTGGCTAATTTCATCAAAATCGTTTGACTCGTTTCGGCTCTACAACATAGAGAAAAAACACGTAAATGTATGTATGTATACATGTAAACGTCTTTATATTGTTATTATTATTTCTTTTTTATATACTTATAAACATAGCGATTGTATTGAAATATTTTTTTTTTTTTAGTTTTGTCAATTATATAATGTATATCTCGTTTTTTTCATTTAGCCCTGACTATTCAGACTAGAAATTTTTTTTACACTCATGTTTCAATCACGCATTCCGTCAATTTTTTTCTAAAATGACAAATCAATTTTATTGGAAATAAAAATTACAAAATTCATTCTTGAACTTTGAATCTATAGTTTAATATAGATAAATTATGTACTTGACAGGCGTTTTTATTCTTTATTTTATCATTTTGATTTAACTAGTAATTTTTGAGATATATACTTACTGTTAATAATTACTGCCAAGAATTGTAAGTTTGCTACTCAAAATTTATTTGCTTTTGCTTCATATTTTTGTATTTCTCCTCCTATACTACTTACATGAGCTATTATGAACTTTATCCCATTGTGGAAGTATTCATTGTAAGAAATTGTATAATACGTTAGCTCACCATCTTACGCAGGTTCTATCCCTTAGGTAAGATATACATTTTCCTTGCCTTCATGTAACCGTTTAGTTGTCCTGTAGGACTTCAAAAATAATTTATTATAAAAAAATATTATTGCACTTAACTAATTTAAGAAGTCATTACTATCTTTCTCTTACTAATATCTTACAAAATTTTTCTTTCTCTTTTTTTTATTTAAGATGAGTTTAAAGATTATTTACCATATTTATTTTTACCTCTAATTTTTGAATATTCATGATGTGTTAAATTTGAAATGTTTTAACATGTTAAATATTATAAATATAGGATTGTGAGCAGCTCTATTTAAAGTCATGTTAAATGTTAAATGTATACGAGCTCCTATTTTTTTAACAACTTGTTTTATAACCTTTCCTTCATATGTTATTGTTTACTTCTAAGTTTTAATTAAAGTAATTTATTGCAACATGCCTTAATTGAGTGAAAGGTGGAAATTGTGTGTTTGGCCACTGAGTGTCTTGTTGGTCTAACTGGTGGGGGACGAGTCTCATTATATTATTATTAATGATTATTATGACAATCATGTCACCTATTGCTTTATTAGTTTAAGAACATACAAAACAATACTAATACACAATCAAACACAAACTACGAGCAGGTAACCTAACATAACAATCAAAATGGTGACGAGCTCAGCTGGTCTGTTGCGTGACGTCATTTTTCATTATTAACAGACTCTCAACCATGTTATATGTTATATCGTTTTAATTTTTAAAAGAAGGAAATATTTCCCCATTTAACATGTTAAACTAAAGATCATGAATACCCCTATTAAAGGAATTTATGCAAAAGAATGTAAGAAAATTTCATAAAAATCATACGGTGTACAATTAGGTGTCGAACATCGAAACCCCAAAAAACGAAAAAATGGCATAAAATATTCAATATAGTAATAGAATACAAATGTTAAAAAAAAATGTGGTCTGTTACATGTTATTCTCTATTTAGCAGACCTATTAACAGACTCTCAACCATTTTATATGTTATATCGTTTTAAAAGAAGGAAATATTTCTCCATTTAACGTACGTTTTTTCCATTTAATACCCCTGTAATATACTATATGACAAGTTGTGAGGATATTAAAAACACTTAAAATTTAAATTATTCCTTATTTCTTCATTGAATGACAATTCGGACCCATTTTCGAACCTAATTTATAGTGTTTGTATGATTTGATTGTATTTATTAAATTACACATTATTGTTGCTATTAATATATCTTGGCAGTGTATGTTTTTCAAGGTTAATAATTTTTTTCCATCTAAGTTTCATTTTGTGAAAAACTTCCTATATTTTCTCACTATAAATTTATTTTATTTCCATTAAAGGAATTAAATTTATAAATAGATAAAAAAATGGGGCTGAAACGTATATCCAATAAATAAATAAAGAATAGTTATAGTTTTAAGAGTTCTTAATTTTCCCAAAATTTGTTATATAGAAGAATGTGTGACGCTTAGAAAATAGTGAATATTATTTGAAATATAATTTATTTGAGTTTGTAATTAACCTATTGTCCAGAGCAATTAATCTAAAATTTTAAAATTTATGGCAGGATTTCATCTTAAGTTAATCTATGCGAGGTAAAAACAGAAAAATAAATTACACAACTTTCACTTTTTTTTTTTATTGTTTATTGTTATATATAATTTACAGAACCTTTCATACGTTCCCAAATTTATATTGAAATTAAAGATTCTAGAAATATTTTAATTTTTTTGTAGATTTTTCCAGTGACCGACATTTCTTATTGTAATGGATCCTCGACTTTGAGAATCCGTGCCAATAACATTCAAGGTGGTCCTTTGCTATTCAGATTCTTGTCAACTTTTCTGATTTACGTTGGAAAAACCGCTATGCCTTTGTTGCTTATTCCGTAGAACGGTGGTTCTCAACCTATTTCAACCATGCCTTTAACTCTTTCTTCGGTTACTGTACGTGTGTACTCTCTTATCATCTTGTGATAAGAGCGTTAAGTTAATCAGTGATTAAAACTTTGAAAATTTAATGGAAAAGTGACATTTGGTTGAAATTAATGATCTGGAAGGAATAGCCTGCAAAAAGTTTTTAAATTGTTGGGTGTGAGGTGTAAATTTATATTTAAGATTGCTCTTGAGGAGAAATAATAAAGAGTGTCTTGTGACTTAACTTGGATACAGATTATTTTATTTAAACAATTAAAATCATATTTTTTTTTTTAATTTAAAATGTATCTGGCTTTGAGAAAGTTTGCTAGTCTAAAAAAAATGCATTGAAAAAAACCCATACATGAACTACATAATATCACAATACTAAAAAAAATTAATTATTTTTTGATTTAAGTCCTTACTACTGGAGCTTCTACTGTAGTAGTACTTCATTTTTGGAAAGTACTGTAAATTAGATAAAGATATCTCTGATAATTACGCTCGCTGTTGGTAATTTTATTGTCGTATAAAACTTTAAATTTGTTCGATCATTTACGTTGTCTTTTTTTTTTTTTGCAACAAAAATAAAATTACGTATCAATGAAATTTGCTTAAAATAATTTAATAATATCATTTATGATTATATATTTTTTTAAATCGATAGAGTGTTGGTTATGATCAACTTTGGTGACCTCTATCCGCACTTGAAAGGAAAATTTTACAAATCTTGGATTTCTAAGCATATAACATCACGCTTATGATAAGAAATATGTATATATATATATTTCACATTGGTGAAATCAATTACATAAGACGGATCTACATGACTGTAATAAGGGCAATCTGGACATACGGAGTTGAGCTTTGGGGTTCCACTAAACCTTCAAATTCCTCTCGTATCCAATCCTTACAATCCAACATCCTTCGTAAACCCCTCAATGCTCCTTACTTTATCACAAATAAAATCATCCATAAGGACCTTAAAGTTCCTTTTGTAACCGACCTAGCCCGAACGAGTTATTAATCCTTCCATTGTAAACTCCCAAACCCACTAGTTTCTAACCTTTCCTCTTCCATTCCTGCCAATCCTCCGAGACGCCTGAAAAGAAGATGGCCTCGAAACCCTTTAATGTAGAAATATTATTAGAGTGCTATCAATGGGTAGTTTCTCTACAGGTCTGTATTACTCCATTATGATCTTAGATGAAATGTACTAGATGTATTTTTATGTAAGTTGTAATTAGCAATAAATAAATAATAAAAGTGTTTTATTGGTGAAACCGGCTTTCCAATACTGCGAGGTGAACTTGTATGGTAATTGTGGTATCTTTATGAGGAGAAAGTATTGTTTGTACGTTAGGGAAAGAACAAGCAATAGTGCAACTTGACAGTATTCACTTACGCATCAATTTTAATGTTCTTCGAGTCCAGATAGTTATTATATATCTATATGGCAGATAGTTATTATTTTATAATGGTTCGAACCTGGGATCGAGAGAATCCTCCTGAAGTACACCCAGCATCCATAAAACCCTTAATTTGTGGGAAAACCAGAAACAGTGCATAAGCTGAATTCATGACTTTTCATGGGTTGTATTGTTACAGGAATCGAAGGATTTGGCAGATTGGGAATGGATAAGCTGTGAAAACGTGGTATGTACATGGTCAAAAACATAAGAAATATGAAGGCTATATTTAATAATTATAGGCAAAACTATATTACCATAATTTAGGTTTATAATCATGATGTTGTGTTCTTCTTGGCCATCCATGTTCATCATCAGAAACACTATAACAATTCAAAATATAATTTCTTGAAATCAATTACGAAAAAATTAATTTACAGTTGATTATGTGTAATTTAATTTTATATTTATTACCTTTATTTTAATGTGTCAATATACTTCTAGATTTTTGTTTTAAGATTTTAATGGAATAATATTTATGAGCAAAAATACGATAGATTTTTATTTATACATATTGCTACTTTAATTTAAAATTTATATTTTATATTTTAATTTTACTTTAAGTTTATTAAAGAGATAAAAGGAAATATCTATTGGGTTAAGAGGGAAAATATAATTATATAAATAGATAAATAATGGGGAAAAAATGAAGAATAATATAGAAAAACAGGATAAAAAATAAAATAAAATTGAGAAATAAAAAATAAAAATATATTAATATTATATATTTTCTGTACTATGCCTATACATCATAGAAATTTAAAAAAAAAAATTGTTCGAATAGCTATAAGTATGCTGTGTGTAATTAGGAACCAGTTAAGCAGCACAACTTATTTGAATAAAATATTTCTCTCTACCAATATTTAAATACAGTATTAAATTAAATCTACACATGAACTATCAACTATTAATAAATCACAAAAACTCTTATCATAATCTTAAAATCCATAACAGGTACATTTTTTTTTACTGGAATATATACTGGAAATATATTTAGCTATTGTTAGACGAAAGTACCTGCTACTTAAATTCATCCAAAATGTATATATTTTTACGAAATACAACAAACTCACGTATAAGTGAGTATTCATGTTTGTAATATTATTATATAATTTATATCTAAGATATTAAAACCAAAATTTATAAAATACTTATTGAAAAATTTTACACCCTAAAAATCTAATTTATAATTAATGGAATATAAAATAACCCCATAAGTAATAGTAAAAATGGCAATATTATAATATTGAGAAAGCTTTAAGAAAAATTAATCAAATGATGATAACGGATTTTCATGGAAATGAAGATAAAAGACAATCGGAAAATGTTGATATCCAGGTTGGTTAAAATAGAACACAATGACAATGTGTTTGAACCTTAATTATTAAGATAACCAAAACAATTTTTTTGATGAACTAGAAATATATTGAAACAATTATTAGGTGGATGTAACTGCTATTTAAACCGATCCAAAATACATAAATATATTTGTTATAAAAAATAATTAACTCACGTATAATTGATTATTTATGTCTTACAAATATTTACATTATTAGTTCATCAAAAAAGTGTATCAGTTATGGATATTAAGATTATGATAAGAGTTTTCTGAAAGAAAAAAAATATTTGGACTCAATTTAATTATGTATTTCAATTATTTTTTAAGTAAAAAAAAATCTATTGTTAATTTTTTTTTTTCGAAATTGATATCATGAAATTATATATATATATATTCCTTACAATCCAACATCCTTCGTAAACCCCTCAAT
>NW_027106613.1:768730-771598 GCF_000696795.3 Halyomorpha halys
AAACTCCTTAACCATCCTAACCCATTAATTCTTAATCTTTCATCCTTAACGATCCCTGATAATCCTCCGAGGCGTCTGAAAAGAAGATGACCACGGGACCTTTTAATTTAAATTAATGTTTGAAGTACCACCGATGGGTGGTTCCTTCCCAAGATTTTCAAGTGTATATGAAACATACAACATATTTACCTATTGTATTATTTACAGTTGTAAATTACATTAAATAAATAATTTAAAAAAAAAAATTGACTTCTAGTAGACAACTATATGTGATATAGACCCTCTCCTCTTTAATGAAAACTAAGTATAATTACTAGTCAAAACTGATGAGTCTGCCAAGTATAGGTAGGAGGAATAACAATAAATCAATGTATGTTAGGAAATGTCATGAACTACTATTCCTACTAAGATAAAGGTCAGAAACTACTTTATAGTACATTAAACTAGCCTTAATTTGAGTTCTAGTAGACTGCTATACGTGATACTGTCACTAATGAAAACTAAGTATAATTACTAGTCAAAATTGATGAGTATGCCAAATATTGGCAAAAATTAAAAAAAAAAAAAAATTAATTTTTCATTTAGAGCTCTATATCTTTAAATCTACCAAAAACACTAGAAAACCTGATAGAACGTCATTTGAAGTGGAGTATATTTGCTAAAATATGATATGATAAAATCAATTTATTTTAGCAAATATAAAAATTATCACTCCTACAAAGGTAAACGTTATAAACTATTTTATAGTAAATTTAACTAGCTTTAATTTATGTTCTGGCAGACATCCCTCCGTTTTATGGTTAGTTAACTACTGTTTTTCACAAATCAAACTTATTATCCGAACAACTATAAATCGATTTATTTTAGCAAATATCATAAAAAATATAGCTCCTACGAAGGTATAGTTCATAAACTACTTTGTAGTACATTAAATTAGCTTTAGTTTGAGTGCTAATGGATATCTATCAGTCATAGAGTTCCTGAGATATAGATTTCTCAAAATAAATTCACTAACTACTAATTTTTCAGCACGTTTTTATGAAATGTTGCTTTTTAAAGAGCTATATCTCAGGAAAAAAATTTTCTTGTGTTGTTTGTATTTTTAAAGATATAGAGGTCCGAATGAAAAATTAATGTTTTTTTAAGGTTTTGAAACAGCCGCCATTTTTTATTCCCCCTACCTATACTTAGCAGACTCAAAATTTTTACTAATAATTTCGCATTGTTTTCATTAAATTAATAAAAAATTGAAGTGGAATAATTGCCTTTTTTCTCCTCTTTTCTTCTTCTATTCTTTCTTCCATCCGTAGTCAGGGAACCACTTTCTGAAGTGTACGCGCGCATCATCTCTTTGAAATAAAATGATTCCATTGCTTATGGATGAGCAAATATTTAACATGCTGTGCTTTCTCTTTCTCTGTTCCTCGAACTTTAAAAGCTCCTTCGATGTCCTTTCTTTAGTAGACAAGATAACGTTCAAAGTAAAAGTACGTTTAGGACCTTTCTATGTATAACCCTTCTGCTTAAGGCTAAGCCTTTCCAGTTTTGGAACTATTTTTGTATTTAAATCCACCGGGAAACTTTCTTATTCCTGTTTAATCTGCCAAACTACCATAGAAAGTATTAGTGGTGTGAGTTTGTATTTTATTCAATTTTTCTCTCATAACCTTTCTTATTTTTTTTTTTATCATCTTTATTGAAATTTACAACTGTACATTATAATACATTCAGTAAATTTTATCTCAGTTAAAATGGAGTGGTACAGGCGTGTAGAGAAACTACCCATTGGTAGCACTCTAATGACGTTTTTACATTAGCAGGTCTCGTGCCCATCTTCTTTTCAGGCGCCTCGGAGGATTGTCAGGAATGGAAGAGGAAGCAAGGTTAGACACTAGTGGGCTTGGGTGATTAGGAACTTTGTAATGGAAGGAGTGATATCTGGTTCGGGCTAGATCGGTTACATAGGGAACATTAAGGTCTTTATATATGATTTTATTTGTGACAAAGTAAGGAGCATTGAGGATTTTACGAAGGATTTTGGATTGCAATAATTGGATACGATAGGAATTCGAAGGTTTAGTGGAGCCCCAAAGCTCAACTCCGTATGTCCAGATTGGCCTTTTTAAAGTCATGTAGATCAGTCTTTTAACAAAAATGCTAAAATAAGAACAGGCTCAGAAATTTAAATCCTTAACAATATCATTAATATTATCTGTTTCTAAACTTGTTCAATTTACATTGTAATCAGTCACGTGGAACGCTGAAGAAATGAGGTCACTATTAGCGTTATTGTACATAACGTTATACCAGATACTTTTAGTTGATAGTTAATAATTGTTATTAAATGAAATGCTAATGTGTGTTGAATAAAACGACTCCTGCGTTTATTTTGATTTAATGGAACCAAAAATTTGCTAAAAGCAAGTGTCAAAATATCTTCATATATCTCTCGTTTACTAACTGAATCATTATTCATGTGACTTTTTATATATATTATATTTAAAATTAACTATTCAGAAAACTGCATCCAACATGGTCCGACCATACGACATCTATCAGTACCGACTGAATAACTTAAAATAAAATACGAAAATGATAAACATAAATGGAATTCGTTTTGGAGGCTGCTACGATTTATAAGCTAGAAAAATACCATGAAATAAGTTCTACCAATGAAACTAATAATCCATTTAAAAAATAATACTTTTTTATTTATTTATTGATATTTACAGCTGTATAAACAATACAACCAGTAAATTTGATCATAATGACATAATGATATGACACAGGATGTAGAGAAACTACCCAGTAGTAGAACTCTAAAAACAGTTTACAATATAAGGTCACGAGGCCATCTTCTTAAAAAAA
>NW_027106613.1:771733-777937 GCF_000696795.3 Halyomorpha halys
CGTAAGTAGGTATGGAGTGAACGTGATTAAAAATAATAATACAACATAAAATATACAAAAGAATAAAATATATAATATATTATAAAATACAATAATAAATTAAATTTGCTAAAATATGAGCCATAATAGAACTATTTACGTTCAATAGATCTCAAGATATAGATTTTTAGACGAGTATCTAAAGAATTTATTTTCAGAAATCTATATCTTAAGAACTACGTGACCTAATCAGCACTCAAATTAATGCTAGTTTAGTGGACTATAAAGTAGTTTATGAAGTTCATCTTCATAGGAGTAGTAGTTTTATGGTCTTTGCTAAAATAAATTGATTTATAGTTGTTCGGACAAATTCCCATGTGCAAAATTTATATTCATATGCGAATATCATAAAAACTACTATCCCTACGAAGATAAGTTGGAGTTTCTTTATTTTGAGTGTTGGCGGACACATATGCTCATTTTTTAAAAAATCAAACATTTTATACGGATTTCTAGAAATTAAAATTTTGTGAATTAATTTTGTCAAATATCATAAAAACTATTACCCCTACTAGGATTAACGTCACAAACAACAATTTATAGTAAATTTAACTAGCTTTAATTTGAGCGCTGGCAGACATTTGTACGTCTTATGGTTTCTGAAATAACGTTTTTCATAAATCAAATTTATTGTCCGAACAACTATAAATTAATTTATTTTAGCAAATATGAAAACTACTATTGTTATGAAGATAAAGGTCATATATTACTTTATAGTACATTTGAGCATTAATAGGCATCTTTATGTTGCTTAGTTCCTGAGTTTTTCAAAGTAAATTCTCTAACTACTAATCTTTCAGCAAATTTTTATAAAATGTTGCTTTTTAAAGGGCTATATCTCGAGAACCATAGAAGATAAATAGCTCTATTAGGGCTAATATTTCAGCAAATTCATTCTACTTTAAATAATGTTTTGTAGTATTGTTGGTAGTTTTTTTTTTAAGGTTTTGAAACAGCTGCCATTTTTCATTCCCACTACCTATACCCCAGTACTGACTCATTAATTTTAACTAGTAACTATACATAGTTTTCATTAAAGTAATCACAAATTGGAGTGAAATAACTGCCTTTTTTTCTTACCGGCTCTTGTAAATGGGTATTATGAGAACTTTTAGTTATGTAATTAAAAAAAAAAATGGATATATTTCCGTAAAACTTCGTATTTTGGTCTTAGCCGATCGACCAAGTGAATCATTTGGGAGTACGATTCTTTCGGGGAGTCGACTATTTGATTCGTTGTTCATTACAGAGTTTGGATTTAATTTGACTTTTAGTACCTTCAGTGATTGCACACATATTTATTTTGAATTTAAAATTATAAAATTTTAATTTATCATTATAAATTAGTATTTTAAATAAAACTCCAAGTTGATTAAGTCACGTTCTTTTAAGTTACTATAAAGAAATCAATTCCTGGTTGGATATTGTTACGATAACAATGTTCCGTGGAGAGTTGGTTAACGGGATTCGACTGATCTACTGAAGACATTGATTCGGTCCAGCTGACCTATTTCCTGAAGGCTTAGGTACCCACAGAAATTTATAAATATCCAATAATTTTCAGAAAAAAATTCTCCTTTGGATAATACCATGAAGCATTATGTTGGATATGTTGACATCACTCAGGATAAGGAAACTTATAAAAACACTTCTATTTCTGTTTTTTTGTTTTTTTTTTAATTTTCTCATGTGCAACAGCCTCATGAAATCACCAAACACACCTCACCCAGATTGAGCAATGGAGCAACCATTGGCGGATAAAAGTCAATGAATCGAAATGCACCCATGTGACTTTCACTCTCCGCCGCAGCTTCTGTCCATTTGTTACTCTTAATTATATTCCTCTACCCAGATCCGACTCAGAGCGTGGATCCAGGTCCGAAGCAGACCTTGGATTCATCTTAAACAAAAGACTCACCTGGAACCAACATACTAGACTCAAAAGACAAGAACTCAACAGACGACTCAGCCAACTATACCGACTGCTCAACCCGACCTCTCATCTCTGAATAGAAAACAAACTTCTAATTTATTAGACTATACTCAGACCTATCTGGACCTACGGACTTGAATTTTAAGGAACAGCTAAACCGTCGAAAATCAAACGTATCCAATCCTTTCAATCCAAAATCCTTAGAACCATAGTTAATGCACCCTATTACGTTACCAACAGAACACTACACCATGGCCTTCATATACCTTTTGTCCTTGACCTCAAACCAACCAAATTCTCATAACTCCATATAAACCTTTCTAACCATCCTAATCCTTTGGTTCAATCCTTATCTAGTTCCACCCATCCCTTCTGGGTCTTCTGGCAATGTTCGCATTCTCCACTCAAGTAGAGTGTTTGCGGCTTAGCGCACTTGCTCACTACCAGTGATGCGGCGAGAGGGATGCGCTGGGATCTTTTGAGCTCTGCTCTACCCCTCACACGTGGGGGATAGAGTGAGCTCAGGGATCCTCAGGTCGATTGTGTAAATATTGTATACAGGAGTATAAATGTGACTAGAGATTATATCATTTTTATTATTATTTTATTTATTTATTTTTTCATTCATATAGTTTGATAATGTTCATTTTCTTTACACTTCTATTTGTATATATTTTAGGAGAGATTTTATTTATTTTTATGAACTTTTTTTTCATTTATTTTTTATTCTTAGTTTATTTTATTTTGGCAAGAATGTGACCATTCAACACTATTACTTATTGCTCCCAATGTTGTGGCAGATTGTAAAATCTATCCATAAATAATGTTCGACTATATAAAAAAAAATAATTTTCTCATGCATTTTCATGAAATTTATTAAAATTTTACATTTATCTCTGGGAAATTTTCGTTCTTTGGGGTCAGAATTAAGATTGTTTTAAAATCATTTAACTGTCAAATGGATTCTTTTGTCTAGCTTCTGCGGGATATCGTTGAAGGTTTCGAATTGTGAAATCAATATTTATGAGAGTTAATTTCGAACGTGGCTAATGATATGTATTTAGAATACTACTTTAGTTTCCAGTAGTAAACGACAGATAGCTCTGCACTTAATTTCTTATAATTTATATATTATATAAAAGTAAAATAAAAACTACAACAGCATCTTGATATTACATGTTACAACGTCAATTCTTCCTTCTTAGTTGGTCTTTTCAATTATTTATTTGTTATTATATTGCTAGTATTAAAATTGATATAATAATATTGTATTATTGTAGTAAAATCAGTTCAAGATATCGAAATGATTTTACTACAATACTTATATGGATAATAATACGAATATAGAAAATAAAATTGGACCTATTATTAATGCATTGTATATTTGTTGCATTTTTCCAAGCGAATGTAAAAATCGGACAATGATATATAGTCTACGGTTTAAAATATTTCATCACATTTATAAGTGAAGGTTTGCGGTAAGTTTTTCTATTATACTTGAAAATAATATTTACTTACATTTGAAAAAAATAATATTTTTAGATATATTTGGAAACATATATTTCCATTCGCTTCATACGTATTAATTCTTGAGATTCACATACCATCTTCGTAGCTACAGTTAGAGTTCACAATAAGTAATTAATATTTCTTAATAAACAAGCATTATATTTGTCAATTTATTATATTTAAAAATCTATTTTTTATAATTTTATTAGATTATTAAATACAAATTACTTGGTTGTGTTTTTGAAAAATTGTATTATAACGTACTGGGGGTTTTCTCTAAGACATCTGAGGATAGAGGAAGAGAATGGCATGTGGAATTTTTAAAAATTTAGTTTTTGCTTAAACATTTTGGAAATATATTGCGTGCGTTAATAAAATTTAATTTATTTTTGTAACTTGAGTACTCATTTGTTTTATATATATATATTATATTTTAATAATTATCATTATCCACTCTTGAAAAATCATGAGATTATAATATAAAAAAAAACATAATCAAGCTTCGTTGTATTGACCTCCGAAAGAAACAGAAAAAATATTCAATGTTTTAATCACTTCCGAGATAAAAAAAACAACAACTGCTTTTTCAATAACTTCCTCTTCCCCTGTTCCGGATATTAGTTAATTAATTCATTTATAACATTAATTAATGACATATTTGTGAAGATAAAGGCACAGGTTTGTGTGCTGATAAAATCTTATTCATAATTGAAGTATTTTCCATATTATTTTTTTAAATATCTTGATACTTTTTATTGCGATTAAATTATATCTGAACATTGATAGAATCAAGGAGGTGATTTGATTTAGTATTTAATTTTATTAAACATATATTTTTCCTAATAAATAGGTATGTATGTATAAAGTAAAGGTTTGAAACAACATTTTGAAGTTTTATTTCTTCATTTTCACCTGTCAAAATTTAGGCAATCATTGAATTTTGTAGAAGTTTTTGGGAATCCTTCCCATGTATTTGTGAAGTATAAGTCCAAATGGGCTTAAGTATATGTAGAGGTTCAATTTTGAAAGAAGTGAGTATAACAGTCTTACGGGCCCCGTACACACTCAGCCCATCAAGCATGCTCAAGGTGTGCTTGAAGACTTGTTTGTTGGAGCGGAACCTAGTTTTAATTAATGAGTCATCAATAACTGCCATGCACGATCAAGCATGCTTGACAATCTTGAAGCTTGAAGAATTAAAATCGAATCCATTTGATTTAGCTCAATCATTCGAGGAATCCTTGGAGTCCATTTCTTACACTTCACGCTTGTCAAGTATGCTTGATCGTATATAGTTGCATTTGGATCTAGCGTTTTTTTTTTTTTTTCATGACCTGTTTGCCCTATATCATTTTGTGAAATGTCAGGCTTGGGTATTGTCTGCGGGATTTGTACATCGAGGTTTATGGAGTGCGGGTTACTTGTCGAAATGTGAAAGTAATGTGTTGGCATTTGTCTTAGTTAAATCATAGAATATTTACTAATAAAAAAAAGTCCGCTAAATGGTGTAATATTTTCTAAAATATGCATTAAAAATCTTAATACAAGAATTTTTTTTTATATTTTATGAAACAGTACAGATCTGGGCTAATTTTTATATAGCGTATAAGTATTTTTTATTTCCAATTATTATTTATAAATTATTTTCCAATAGTTTAAAATATATAATTAATTGCTACCAAGAAAATTAAACTTAATTTTTTGTGCATTATAATCGATTATTTTGTTTCTGAATATGAATTAAATTGAGTATAAATATTCAGATTTAAATATATATATATATATCTTCGCCTATAGAATTTGTATATATAAAAATATGAACGACATAATATAATTCGTTTGCAATGATTCTCAGAATTTTGAATTGGAAGGATTGAATTCTTGTCCGTAGGTCCAAACAGTTCTGTGGATGCCTTTTGAATTAGAAACTTGTTGTGAAGTGCAAAATGAGAATTCCTATTTAGTATTCAGTGTAGTTGGTTGCTAAATCTTCTGTTATTTTTTTTTTAATTATAGAAAATGAAGTGCACCTACAACTTAAGGTCAGGCACTACTTCACTTTAGAATATGTTGGTTGGATTATTCTGAAGGAACTGTATATAAGAAATTTAATTGAAACAAAAAGAATCTATTGAACAATTTGCATGGTTGTAGATTGGACGATAGAAAATATTTCCTAAATCTATTGAATAATCTACATGGTTATAAGAGGACGGCCAGAAGAAAACATGGTTATATTGGAGTAATAATTTTCAATTGGGGTCATTGAAGATTGCAAATATTGATGAGTTGGTGTAATTGTATGAAGGTCATATTTCAGTTGGTTAAGAAGAAAATTAAGAGTAAATTCACCCAGGTGTACAAGAGCCCAAGAGGGGAAAAAAGGCAGTTATTTCACCCCAATTTTTGATTACTTTAATGAAAACTATGTATAATTAATAGTCAAAATTGATGAGTATGCCAAGTATAGATAGGAGGAATAACAATAAATCAATGTATGTTAGGAAATGTCATGAAAACTACTATTTCTTCTGAGATAAAGGTCAGAAACTACTTTATAGTACATTAAACTAGCTTTAATTTGAGTTCTATGGAATTGAGCTCTGGGGCTCCACCAAACCATCAAATTCTTCCCGCATCCAATCCTTACAATCCAAAATCCTACGTAAAATCCTTGATGCTCCTTATTACGTCACAAATAAACTCATTCACAAAGACCTTAA
>NW_027106613.1:777987-785759 GCF_000696795.3 Halyomorpha halys
AAAAAAAATAAATAAATAAAAATATATATATGTAAATAAAATAATCTATCTGTACCGATATAATCCATGAAGGGTTAGAGGTGCAGTACTTTGTATGAAAATACTTTTACTTGACCTACGGTTGTGCAATGAGTTGATTTGGTCAGTATAACTCTTGACCACCAGATGTTTCCCATGAGGCTGGGTTGACATCAATCTCTCGAACCCACAGGGTTGACTCATGGCTACAGTAACAGAATTACTAATTATCTGTCAGCCGGATTCGATCCCGGTTCCTGAAATATGAAAAATGATGTTCTCATTTTTATTTAAAACTAGTTAATTAATATATAAACATTAATTAATTTAGTTCATTTTTTTTTTATTATAGGTTAGTTACCCTATGATTTTTAATTTGATAGATGCTTTTTTGTTTCGTTATTATTATTTTTTTAATAATCTAGTTAAATATTATTAATTTTTAAAAATTAATTATCATTATTTTCCAATTTATTATTATTAGTGATATTTTATGATGTTTTATAATTTCATTAGCTTTATTTTTTATTTTATTATAACTCTTCAAAGCATATTTTCAATGCTTGTTATATCATTCAATAGGGACTTGTCCCTGGATAAATACAAATTACTATTATACCATTCTATTATGAAATTAAAATATATATATGCAAACATACATATATAATCTTATGTAAATATTTTTCTTTTAGTTTATTTAAAAATAAAAGTTTTAATAATATTTCTTTTATTGGAATATATGTGTTTTACGTTTTAAGATATAATATCATCTACAAATGTTATTACGTTTTAAGATATAATATCATCTACAAATGTTATTACTACTAGATATCGGGGTTATCTATGTATCGACATTGTATATTCCTTCAAGATTATTCTTTTGAAAATGTTTCGCGTCACAACAATGATTTGCACTTTCTAATCGCATTGAAGATAAGACGTAGCTATGGACATTGCTCTATCTCTTAGTATAATAAAAAGAAATTTGTATTTATTCCTAGAAAGTTTCTAGAAATTTCTATTATTATTGATTTAAAGTATAGATAATTATATAGTTACTTAATATTCATATTACTCATTGATTTCGGTGTTAACTTCATCAATTTTTTATGTAATGAATATAGTTATATTTTCAGGATGAAAGTTGTATAAAAACAATATAATTAAACTAATTACTAAACTTTACTAGTTAATTTATTACATGAAGAATTGTTTTTTTAATTCGCAGAAGGTGATCTCTTGCTCAGCTTCTTTTTAGTATGATTTGGTGTTGATAGGTATATCAGTTGTATATTTTATTAATATAATAGCCATATAGTCAGCTTTATGGGAGAAGGAAAGATAAACAGTTGGCGTCCCACAAAATGAAAAACTTAACCCCCAAGCATGGTTAGAATAGGTTGGTCACCTGTGGATAACCAGGCGAACATAACCTTCGGTATGGATTGCCTTAAAAAAAAAGATAAACTGTCTATGAGTCTTTATCTGTCCCAGGGAATATAATATTTTATTTTATCTCCATGTCTGGTCGACTTTAATAGAAAGTTGTTATTTCAAAACAGAGTGGAATATTGCAAGGATTTCTATATAGTCAGTTTCTCTCTTATTTATTACGATTTTATACCTCTCAGTCAAAAGGCGTCTATTTCATTCTCTATTCTTTCTGATGATGGAAAATTCATTTGAAAGTAATTTTCGTATCATTTTAGTTTATTTTATGTTACCTTTTCAATTATTTTGTTCTTATTGTTTCATTTTATTCTAGACTCTTGAGAATTTTGTTCACAGTATATAATACTAAATTAAAAAGCGACTAGTTGTCGAAATAGGTAAAAACAAATCTATTTTAATCTTAAGAACAGTCGTCTATGATATTTATGATAAACCTCTAATAATAATTAAGATTAATAACATAATTCTATAAGAATAATTGTTTATATTGCTTAATTGTTTTTTCGTGTTTCTAATATAACTAATAAGTAATAATATAGATAAAAAATTTATTCCGGGACAAAGTTCCTTCAGAATATCATAAATAAACAACAAAGAAGAAGAAAAGATATTTAACCTGAAACTAGCAAAATTGTTATACAAAAATATATAATAAACCAAATAAATTCTTATTCTAAATTAAAATAAAAGAATTAAAAAAAACTAATAAAAGAAAAAATAATCATTTAATTCCTAAGTATTCCCTAAGCATAAATGCACTAAGATATGTAAATATATGCCAACAGATCTAAAAAAATATATTTGTTATACAATTACAAAAAATCAAGAAAAATTATTCCTATACCCAATACTTTTTTTATCAATTTGTACGAAATATTTTATTTAAAACTTCATTGTTAATTAATAACAATTATTGATGTTTCGTTTCTTGTTTTTTGTAAAGTCATCTTTGTAATGAATATGTACGTTATCAATAATCTCGTCATTGAAGACGTTTTTACGTTTGTTTTTTTTGTTTAACAGTTAGTTATTCTTTGTATAATTTATGCTATACAAAAAATATATTATTATTAACTCAGATTTGTGAGAAATAATTCTTGTTGGAATGTTCCAAAAATTTGAGCTCAACTCATTTTAAATTTTAAAAGTTTTAAGAAATTTTATTTTAAATTAATTTAATAGATCATTTTATTTTTTTCCTTAAAAAATTAACGTCTTTCATTTAAAAGAAAGCCGCTATCAACGAATATTAATACGTTTTTACGACATAATTAAGTAATTTAGGAAGATGGTTTATGTGGCGGTCAAAAAAGGAACTCAAATAATACAAACATATTTATTAAGCATTTACAGTTGCAGGGATTCTTCAGGACTAAAAACAAGATTTAAAAACTAAAAATATTGTAAATAGGGTAAGAGTATTAGATGATGATAAATAGAAAGTAAACTATGATAGAACTAGAAGATAATATAAAAATATATTTGTTTATAATAAATATAGAAACAATGTTTACAATAGATAAGCTAAGATATAATGTATATCTGGTTTTACTTATTTATATATATTATTTATTGATACTGTTTATACTTGATTCTGTTCATCTTCTATTTTCTTTTAATTTATGCTGCTAATGTTTATATAATTTTCACATATTTTTTACATCTTATACTCCTATTCTGTTTATAATAAATTTTTGTACGTTGGTGTGTAATAAACAGTTCTATACTATTTGACTTTCTTTTTTAACCGCACCAGGACCATAATCCTTCATTAATTACATGGGGCCAATTAACAATTTTCATTCGTAATTAATTTGAAAATTAAAAAAAATACTATTTATTTACTAACTATTTTCCTAATTAAATATCATTATTAAATTATGAAATAATTTCTGTGACAATAATATTGAATAAGTTATTTTTTTTCCGTATCCTTCATTAAAATAGAATTAGTACTTCATGCTTATATAATACATGAAATGTGTTACATATACTTTACTATGTCTTCTCCCTTAGTTTCCGAATTTTTACCATAGACAAATCCCGTATGAAACTTAAAATTATTAATAAATTTTAAGGTCTCTATAAACTTTCAATTTAAAATGAAATTTAATACAAAGGTTATAAAAACTGATTTCACAATATTTTCTACTCTCTAAATCTTAATTTATTTTAAACTATAGTTATATTTTTAGGTTTACTAATGCAATCTTTTTTTTTTTTGCAGGTAAGGAACAAACTGGTATCTTCTCAGTCATGTCCTATTTCCTCCCAGAAGGTAACTAATTACAAGATAGAACTTATCACAAGGTGATTAATATGAAGATGCTTAATTAGATAAACAATCGATGTGTAAAAAAGGACAAGTCACATATGGTTGATTTCGTTTCGATTTTAAAACGATTACGTTTCGTTCCTATACAATATTATTAAGTGCTTAATGTTTTTATTTATATGTATTTACCTACGTTTTATGTAAATGATAAGGAACGTGTATTGCTAATCAACCTGTAAATTGTTTAAGGATGAACATGGGATGGTTAGTTCAAGAGCTGATCAGTCACTCCATTGACAATCTCTTAGGAAGTGCAAGTTTACGATATCACACTTGATTCAACAATTTGTAAGATTAAGTTGAAATACCTAAAAAAAAAAAAAAAAAAAAAAAAATACTCGTTAAAATATGATTTGTAAAACGTTTACTGATTAGATATTTTATTTTTTTAAATAGTTCATGAATTAAAGAAGAGAAAAAAGTCAGTTATTTCTACTCAACTTTTGATTACCTTATCGAGAACTATGTATAGTTAGTACTAAAAATTGATGAGTCTGCGAAGTATACTTAGTAGGAGAAAATGGCGGCTGTTTCAAAACGTTAAAAAAAAAAAATTATTTTTCATTCACAGTTCCATATCTTCAGCCTCCACTGAGTATTACCAGTGATGCGGCGAGAGGGATGCGCTGGGATCTCTTGAGCTCTGCTCTACCCCTCACACGTGGGGGATAGAGTGGGTTCAGGGATCCTCAGGTCGATTGTGTAAATATTGTATATATTATTTTATCATTATGTTATTTTATTTTTCATACAGATAGTTTGATTATGTTCATCTTGTTTATTCTTTTGTTTGTATATATTTTCAGAGAGTTTTTTATTTTATTTTATTTGTTTTTATTATTTTTTTTTTATTTTATTTTTTTTTATTTTAGTATGTATGAGATCATTCATACCTATTGCCCTCAACTGTGTGGCAGATTGTAATATCTATCAATAAAAAAAAAAAAAAGTTCCATATCTTAAAAACTAACACATTATTTAGAGAAGAGTAAATTTGCTAAAATATGAGCCCTAATAGAGCTATTTACGTTTAATAGTTTTCGAGATATACTTTTTTAAAAAGCAAAATTTCATAAAAAATTTACTGAAAAATCAGTAGTTGGTGAATCTATTTTAAAAAAACTATATCTCAGTAACCATTAGATGTATAGATGTGTATTAGCACTCAAATTAAAGCTAGTTTAATGAACTTTATGATATTTGGAAAAATAAATTCACAAAATGTTGATTACCAGTTGTTCAGACAGACTTTTTGGATTTATGAAAACAATATCTCTGGAAGTATTGTCTGCCAGCACTCAAAATAAGAGTAATTTAACTTAATATAAAGTAGTTTATGACGCGTATCTTCGTAGGAGTAGTAGTTTTTATGATATTCGCTTATAAATATAAATTTTGCACATAAAAATTTATATTTAAATGAACTATAAATCAATTTTAGGAAATATCATGAAAACTACTACTTCTGCGATTATAAGTGTTATAAAATACTTTTTAGCACATTAAAATAGCTTAATATAGAATACACTGATAGAAATTACTTTACAGTTACTTCTAGGTTAAATTGCTATTTTACTGGACTATAATTTATATGTTGTAAAAAAAAATGTTAAAAAAAAAAATACTAAAAGCGCATTTACTCGGAGCTAAAGTTTAGTAAATTATTTATTTTATTTCAGAGTTACAAAATATTTAATTAATAAATAACGAAGTAAATTACATCTGAAATAACAATAGTTTTATTCTTCAAATTTTAAATAAATAATCGTTAATAATGTATAAGAAAACAATCATATCGATTTTCTATCTATGTTATCTACAGCTTATCTTCGGGATAAAGTCGTTATCTATTTTTAAAAAAGGATCATTTCTATTTTTTTTAAATAATAGATATTATTAACGAATCGCTGATTAATTGGTTATTAAATTAACGTAATTAGATACGTATAGAACATATTTTATTGTGCCCATGGGAAATCACAATGATAACGTATTATATGATGATCATTACTGTGAAGCAGTACCTTTACATAATAATTCGGTCATTTGGTGTGGTCATAAACAACTTGGTCATATGGATTTCGTAACACTGGAGACCAACCTGTGGTGGTTTACGACCATAAAACTTGACCTTATGTATACGTTATGGCACTCAATTGACACAGAATTTAATGTTCTTAATTTATTTTACTAGGCTCCGCCGTTTAGGATTTATATACAAAATAAAAAAAATTGGGTTTTATACATTGGGGTCCTTTGCTAATACACCAGAAATATTTCCAACGTAAGGAAATCTCAGAGTATGAAGAGAAATATATAATTATTTTATTTTATCAAATATAAAACGTTTAAGTTTTTATGAAGAGAAGATGGTAGGGAGTGCGATCAGAAAATAACACAAGTTCAGAGAACTTATTTAACAGTGCTAACGTTTCGGCCAGAGTTTCTAGCCTTCATCAGGGCTAAGAACAAAGAGCAAGATATCCCCCAATGAATACAAAAAAATAAAAAGAGAAAATATAAACACAATGATAGAAGTAAATAATCATACAGAATAAAAATTAATGAAAACAAATTGATGAAAGAAGTGGAAAGTAAAACGTTTAATTAAATATGTAAGTAGAATAACACAATCAAGGAAATAAAAATTTTAAAGTTATATAATGCACAGAAACAAAGAATTATGAATATGTTAATTTAATAATAATTAAAGTTATGGAAAGAAAAATATAAATAAAAGAAAATATATGTAACTAATGAAATTGGTAAGTATAATTCTAGAATAAAGAAACAGAATATAAAGTTAAGTTAGACAAAATAAGTAAATAGAAAACATGACAATTATAATATGTAGTTAACCTAACTAGTAACGTGGGTAAGGAGAAATAAGAAGAGAATAGAGAAGAAGGGTATAAAAGAAAGATAAGAAAAGAGAACTCACCGTTCTTTTCGTGTAAGTTTTATAAATACACAATAAAAGAAGAAAATTTGAATCAAAGAAAGCTCAAGTATTTATTTTTCCTTTGAACTCTATTATTATTTTTATTGTTTGTTTTGAAATTACAAGCCAAATGCCAGTTCCTAAAACAGACTTCAATGATGACTAACAACCCATAGCTTCATAAAAATCTCCCATTCCAACAATATTTTTTTCCCTTTGTTTGAAGAGCTTTTTTTAGGGTAAATAACTTCTTAAAAGAAAACTTTTAACTCTTTTTTTTTTGTTCGAGATATCTATTAAAAAATAATAATAAATAAAAATACGTTAAGTGGTCTAAAAAGATAGTACTCAGATTGATGAACGTAACTGCAATTCTCAAATTACGTAATTATACAAATTTGTTAGTTCTTAACTTAGGTTTCGTAACTATTTTGGGTATTAATTGGATAGAATTGAATTGAAGTTACTAACGGAAATTATTGTGAGTTAAAATAATATATTTTATTTATTTATTTAATGACAGAAAAACTATTCATCACAATTTGGAATACATATTCTGTATCTACGGGGTGACAAATTGTAACCAGTTTTGCGGAACCGCATAATAACATGTAACAGTATAAGAAGGATCATAATACAGTTACCTGGACAATGGCGAGAATTCCTATTTTTTTTTTCTAATTCTACGTCAAAAAGGACAAAAGGGTCTTTTTACTCTTTGTTTCAAAACGTGCTTGGATCGTTTTTATTTATAGAACTTTTTGGAAATCTAAAAATAGTAAATATTTTTGAGGTGAAATACACACAAAGAATCCTAATTGATCTATTTCATTATTTAATATTTATCTATCTCTTTAAAAACTATAATTGATATAATAATAATAACTCCATTATTGTCCCGCACATTGTTCCTTCCATTAATTCCATGGCATAACTTTCCGCTATAGCTAGACTATACCACCGTAGCTGGACCCACATCAACACCTTATAATGCAGACAAGACGCAGTAAAGTGTGTATATGTATA
>NW_027106613.1:785809-795404 GCF_000696795.3 Halyomorpha halys
ATATATATGTATGTATGAAGCATTTTTATTTTAAAAAAGGGTACGAAAAAACAAAACCGTACACTAAAATTGATATCTAAAATAACCTAATTTGTTTAAAAGTATATGTAATAAAGGTTAGTACAGACAAGACGTTTTTCTTTGACTTATCTAATTTAATCAAAATTTTCTAGGAACGATTGATTAATTTATTGGTTATAAAAATTATTAATTTTATTTTTGTCATACATTTGTTCTCTAAGCTATTGTAATCTTCTTTTTGTATAAATATTTATAAAACTTATTTTTGAAATTTTATTTGACTTAAAAAAAATATTTTTATTTTATTTTTCTATTTTAAAAGTTACAGCTTTAAGTATATACACATATTACATCTCGTTTTTATATAAAATAAAAAATTTTTTTTTTTTCTCTGCCGTCATTCTCTGAGAAAATGACTTTGTACTTTTCTTTGTCCCTAAGAATAGTTTTATTAATTATGAAAAATTGTGGGAAAGGGATTGAAGTTGTCTCAATTGAAAACTGTTTTTATTTTCCGCTCTATAGTCACAATTTAATCTTGCAAAATGAATTTGAGAATGAACAAGGTTTTATTTGAATAAAAAAACTATAAACCATTTTGATATCCACAGAATTAATAATATTTAAATTATTATTTTAGTAGTAATTATGTGTCTGTATGCACCTAGTTATAAATTAATCCATACATATTACCTTGATAATACAGATTATGATTTTATAATTATGACTTTAAATAAAATTGATTTTATAAGGACAAAAATTATGGATAATTAAAAGTAAAAAGAAATGAAAATAATGTTACCATTTAAAAAGTAAAAACTTTATATCATAAACCAGTAAATAAAACGGACATTTATGATAATATTTTTTTTATTTCGCAATATTACATTCTGTCATATTTTAAGACAATGGTAACATGGATCGTAGAGCTCATTCACACCATATTGACAAATATATATATAATTAGTAATTATATAATTAAATAATAACAAAATAAGAATTAGGAGAGAAGGGGAAAAATTTAAACTAATATAAAATAACTTCTTAAATACAATAATTTTTATTTAAATTGAGCCTGGGGAACTTCTAACCGAGCCCCATCTTGTGGAGGAAAGGACAGGACTCCGGAAGTCCCAGCACTTCTTTCTCACCCGCGTCACTAGTATTAAAAGCCAGTGAAGGTTAAGTCAGTCAATGATAATACTAATTTCATATATCGACTAGAAAATGTTTATCTGTTATTCTAAATAAGCCTTAACCGTTATTGATAATTGAAATTAACATTTTACCAACTCTGCCTAACGGTATTTGTCAATTTTAAAAGCCACTTGAAACCGTAATAATTTTTAGACTGAACGCTAATTGCTAAAGAACGTTGCGTTGTGTAACCCTAAATTGTGCCAGTTATTTCATAACTGGGTAAAGATAAGAATCTTAAACACTTTTGGGAAAAACAAAAAAAAAAACTCGTGATTACTAATGTTCTTATTTTTGTAAGTAGAATTGATGGTTTGATTGCTAACTTATTTTTGTATGATTATATATGTGTATATTAAATGATTCTGAAGCGAAATATTACTTCAAAAAACTATATTTAATCAAATGCACTTATTTTATGTATCGATTTATTTTTATCTCTTTATGCCTGTATTCATTTTGAATATTTTTGCCTGGTGGCTTCAGGTCTTGATTAAAATCGATAAATAGTTAATCTTGTTTAACTATAAGATAAACTATAGTTAAATCACTGTAATAAACAATCTCTTGCCAAGGTTGGATTGGCAGACTGGAAAATTATATCCGTCATTACAATGACATAAGAAATTATTACGCCTTGTAAACACTTTAATAAACCTTGAATACGGTATAGTGAAAACTGTAAATTTATATATTCTCACGATTTTTTTAACTACTTTTAATTTTTTTCTTCTTATCGATTTAATTTATTAAAACATATAATCATTTACTCGAAATACCTGCCAAAATGTGGAAACAGTAGTTAATTTCATTAAAATAATTTAAATCATTTTTATAATTCAATATGATATGTAAATTATCCTTATTGTCTTGTTTGTTTTTTAAGAAAATATTACTTATGAAATGACTTAAATTTTGTTTATGAAACAAAAGTAAATTGAAACATCTTAAACCATACTGAATTTATTTTTTACACGATAATATAAATTATATAATAAATATATGATTAGATTAATTTTTATTAATATATTTGTTTGAGAGTAGTTTAGTTTATTTAAAAACAATTTTGATCCTTTTTCTCAACTTTATTCTTTTTAAAACTTCCAACGTTTCGACCACTTAGGTCATTTTCAAGGATACCTACAAACAGCTCCTTTTAATTATTTTTATAACAATTTCATTATTTCCTTCACTTACATACTGATTTTTTTAGTCTTACCTTTACTTTGTTGGTTTTTTTTTTTCTTATTATTTTATTTTTTCTTCTAAAATTCTTAAAAATGCCGGCTAATTGCCTTTGTCCCATCTTTAAATAACTAATGCTTGGAGAAGTTTGTCGGTGGGTGCGGTCAGCAAAGAACAACATAAATAAACAAAACCATATTTATTTATTTTATGCCGACGTTTCTTAAGCATTAATCTACGGTCAACTATCTACACCTCATTAAAATAATATCATAATAACATTATAAAATTTTTTGTTTTTTTAAAAATAGATTCCTACTTACAAATTCTTCTATACAATTCTTTAAATTTGGGAAAGAATTGTATAGAAGAATTTGTAAGTAGGGATCTATTTTTAAAAAAACAAAAAAATTTATAATGCCATTATGATATTATTTTAATGATTAATTATTTAAAGATGGGACAAAGGCAATTAGCCGGCATTTTTAAGAATTTTATAAGAAAAAATGAAAACAAAGTAAAGATAAGACAAAAAAAAATCAGTATGTAAGTGAAGGAAATAATGAAATTGTTATAAAAATAATTAAAAGGAGCTGTTTGTAGGTATCCTTGAAAATGGCCTAAGTGGTCGAAACGTTGGAAGTTTTAAAAAGAATAAAGTTGAGAAAAAGGATCAAAATTGTTTTTAAATTAAATATATGATTATTTAATTATGTGACAATCTACAATACTGTTTTTTTAAAAGTTGTTTAATATAGATGAATATGCAATAGATGCCGAAAGCTAAAAAAAAAAGGCATAAAATAATAATAAAAATAATATGGGACTATGGTAGCAAACCTTAATTAATGTTAATAGTGTTAAACTAATGTAAGAAGAACGTTGTTCGTATGAAGTAGATTGTAGGAAGATAGTTCGGGTGGCGGTCAATAAAGGTATTAAAATAATAAAAGAAAAATATTGCTAACCAACGTTTCGCCCAAGTTGTCATCTTTGTTTCAATCTGATAGCCCTGACGAACGTTGGTTAAAAACATATATATGTATATATAGTTGACCGTAAAAATTGATATATAGGAAGATGGTCAGGGTTGCGGTCACAAGTGAAACAAAAATAGTTTACAACTATTTTATTTTCCAACGTTTCGCCCGCACTTTGCAGGGCTTCATCAGGGCTGTCCAAATGAATAAGTTGAACTGACCAATTCATTTGGACAGCCCTGCAAAGTAGGGCGAAACGTTGGAAAATAAAATAGTTGTAAACTATTTTTGTTTCACTTGTGACCGCAACCCTGACCATCTTCCTATATATATTGGTTAAAAACGTTGGTTCGCAATATTTTTCTTTTATTGTTTTAATACCTTTATTGACCCCCACCCGGACCATGTTCCTACAATATTAAACTAATGGTTAATTACTAATGAATGAAATAAAAACGATCGAAATAAGTACAGTTATGATCTCTATTATTTTAGCACATTATATTGGAGTGGAGTGATTATCAACGGTTACTTTTAGAAGGAATATATTAATTAAATTGCCTTATTCAGTTTCACTTGTGTTGCTAGTATAATATTATAATAAAACATTCGATACAATTTGGTGTATTATTTATTTCGGTTGTATTATTTTCTTGTAAGACTTGAATAAGTTCTCCCCAGGAGAATATAATCCAGACTGACCCGATAGTAGAGTTGACTGAACCTAACAGTCCACACCCCACTCCTGTACCTGTGACCCAAAGCATCCGACTATTGTTTCCTATCGGCCCGAACCATCTTAAGCCCTTTATCCTCTATGCAGCTATTATTGAACGAATCATTAGCGAACACAACGTGTCATCCCGGCTAATCTAGGACGGGCTGGTGCAAGGCGGTGCAGGAATCGTCCCATTGTCAGCCATTTCGGCCTAGAATTGGCAACAATAAGGCGAATGAAGACGCTCAATGGGATATAAATAATTTTAACGAGTCGGGTTTGCCAATGAGTAGTTATCGTTACTTCAATGTTTTAATTTAAATTCTCGGTACCGGTTTAAATTAAATTTATTTGTGTTTAAAAGGAGATGATTAGGGCTGTTATAAAGAAGAACAAAAATTGTCTATGTTTCGAGCCACAATATAGGGATTTATCAGTGCTAAAATAAAAATATATAAAGTGGGCAAATTTAATATTAGAGTATAAAATTGACTTGTAAATAACAAATTTAAAATTGGAGGCATAAAAACACGAAAAGGAATTAACAATAAAAAGAGGAATTCAATATAGATGCAAATATTTATTAACTAACATGAACGGGTAAAAAAGAATATATATTATTAAAGAGATTAAATAATTAATTAGGAAGATATATAAACTGAAACAGTAATCAATGTTGATCTGATAAATTAATGATATCGAGGCATTATTAAATGTTACCTCATAGAATGATAGAAATTGAAAGTGAAAAATAAAGTCGATTATTGCAGGATTTTTTTTTTCGTTTTTCTTTACAGACCTTGTAGATCTTTGTACATCCAAACAAGTCTTCTCCACGCTTGCCTGTCTTGGGCTACTGTCTTCCAGTTTGTTGCATGCAGTTCTTTTCTATCCATGTCAATTCTGTTTCACCGTCTGGTTTTTGGCCTCACTCGTGGTCTCTTGCCAACTATGGCATTTATTTTTGTGTAGAGGCTTCCTGATGGATTGCTTCGAGCCACATGCCCCGCCCATTTCAACCTCTTTGCTTTCATATCATGAGATATTGATTGATCAGTCTCTGCAAGCAGTCCGCTGTTAGTTCTTTTCCTCCATGTGTTACGGCTCTGATCCCAGATCGCTCCTGTAATTGTGTGGAGGCCTTTCCGTTAAAATCTCTCGATTATTGCAAGATTTTGGTATTTAATACACAATTTGAGATTTTGCCTATTTAGGTTTCTTTCTGCACGTTTTTCGGGTTTTTTATGCTTAAAAATCCAAGGTAGGGCAACTACCGAATAATAAAATAATATGATAGAAAGTACTCAAAAATAAATATTGATAAAATTATAAACAATAATTATATCTCTGTCATAAATAATTTAAGAGATTCTGTCTGATATCTAGCACAATGCTCTGATAATTTATAGAATTGTTTTAATTTTAAAGATAATTATTAAACAAAAACATGAATTTATTCAAAATTTAAAATTCATCTCCTATAAGAAGCTACTTAGAGATCTGACCGATAATGAAGAACGAAGGACGGAAAAAGATCTGCTCAATTTATTCAATTATTCAGATTTTTAAAAGGTTTATTTGCATCTCAGTACGTCTACCTAATATATTATTCAAATTCGAATATTCCCGTGAACTTACAAAAGTTCTTTTCCTGGTTTTAATTATTACGTTTTTAATTAATTTATACAAATTGATGATGAAAATGTGTACATTATTAGTTACTTTTTCTCAGTGATTAAGCAATATGCTCATTATTCATAGTTCTTTTCACATATTGCCACGTATTTACTTCCATGAGAGATGATAAAAGAATATAACAATGATCTAAACTGATTGGAAAAAAATATATACAGTAAAGAATAGAATAATAAAGGATTTGAAAAAAAATAAAAATAATTTACGTCAGTATTATTTATTAATAAATTATTCTTCCTCGTTGGCAGACTAAATTAATATTATTAATTTTTTCTGTAATATTTTTTAGGAAGTCTTAATAATTATTTTCTTAATGTATATTCCTCATCAAGTTTTTCTTATAGCGTTAAACCCGTTTGTAAATTCCGCCGTTTACGAGATAGTCCAACCAACATATAAATAAAAATTCTCTGATAAACTCAAAACTTTATCTTCTATACTTTGTTTGAACTAGGCATTCCAGAAATTTATAAAATAGGTATTTTCAGCCATTTGATAATTTTTGGACTAACCAGACCGTCAGAAGGGAGTGTTTTTTGAGGTTTATCACAGACAACCAAAAAAAGGCCTGTAAGTTTAGCAAACCTGAAATTTAATGTTTGCATTTTGTAAGAAATGTCTTCTACTTTATTTTGGTATAGATTATAGCTCCTTGGTACAACGAGGCATTAAAAACGTCAAATGAAATTTTAAAAAAGTAGGCTGTTCAAACAGGAGTTTTGCATTTCGTTAAACTCGTATTGGAACAAGCCTAGTGGTCATTAATAATGACATCATTAATAATCTTGGCAGTAAACTGTAACTGAATTCGTTATTTATGTAGTCGAAATTTCTCTCAGATGACATGATTGCATACGCCTTTTTAATGCCCTCGGAACTTATTTAAGTATCATAGTTTACATTAATTAAATATAACTATCCAAATTATTAGCTTCTTATTTGATTATTATTATTAAACGATTTATTTCAGATTAATCAATGTCCTATAGACCACAAGCCACGGGCCATTCTAACATTGGGGTCTAAAATATCTGTCATGGTCACTTGAAGTAATAGACACCTAATTGGTGCCAAGTGTCCGTTTTAACAGTTTCGTAAAGATGCTATTTTTTTTCTACGTATTTCATCTCTTAATATCGTTTGCTCTAATATTATTTCTTTTTTCCTCTGCTTCATCTTTATATATGTATGATGATATAAAGGCACCACTGAATTGTACTGAATGAATCTAAAAACTTAATAAGTACAATATTTTGATTGGAAGAAGATAGTCCGGGTGGCAGTCAATAAAGGTTTCAAAATAGTAACAAAAAACTATTGTTAACCAACGTTTCTCATTGTTGATTAACAATAAATAGTTTTCTTTTATTATTTACCACTCGAGCTATCTTCCTCCAATCTGCTTCATACCGTTAACTATCTTCTTCCAATACAATATTTTGCTATTATCTTTCTTATTGCTAAAAGTAAGAGCTTTAAATTACATTAACTTATCATGCTTAGAGAAGTGCAATATTCTACAAAAATTGGATATATTGTAGAATCCCGCATACCGCGATCTGTCATTTCTGAAAGTCAAGTAATCCATATTTTTTTATTATAGAGCAATATATAATGAGCCATGATCTGGTTTTCTTGAAAACCTGTGCGAATACATTTAAAATGGATTTTTTTGTCGATTTTTAAATTATTGATTCAAACCTAATATTTGGGGGGGAGGCGTTACTTTTGTTTTTCTCGTTTGATTACAGAGGCCCAATATTGAAGATAATCCAAAATGTAACTGTTACCAGTTGTAATGAGCAAACAAATTGGTTATGCATCAGCTGAAGTCAACTTAACTAACCACTAAGAAGCACTTAACTGACCTACTGAAGATAAGCTGTTAGGTAAGGAGTGGTTCTGGAGCGACTCCCGACGTAATCTGTTATCCATATCCTCTTCGGCTATCTGGGTCAGGTAGTGGGTTCCATGTCCCTTATCTTCGGCCAGCTGGCTGATGTAACCGGCCGGCATTGGGCACGGTCAGCACTTCTTTCCCTCATGGAGATCCGATCCAGGGTGACCTTGGAATATTAATTGCTCATTAAATAGGACCTCGCCATTTAGCGGGGTAATTTTACTCCCTGAACCTGTGCAAGGTAGAGAAAGTACGTTATAAGGTCGATAGAAAATATCGATATTTCATTCTATCGTTTATTATTTATTTATTTATTGAAGTGTGTTGGGGAAAACGTAGTGTTACTCATCAAAGAAATATAATTTTGCAAAAAAATAGTTAAAGAAACTAGAAAAAACATTATCACCTATAGTCCATAAACATATACATTTATTGTGTAACGGACACCCAAGAGGATGATTATTTCGTCCGTTATACAGAGGTTACCATTACCATTAAGGGGTTAATATTTAAAACAATTAAACTAATATTATTATTTACCTATCTTTATTATATCTTTATTATTATTAACTTATGTATGCTATAAAACTTTATTTTATCTTAATTTCTTTTTTTTTTCTTCGTCTTTTTCTTAAATTCACTTTCTTTTTTTCTTCCATTAGAAGTTAATTTATTTTGTTAAATCCATGAATGTCATTGTTTTAGTTATTTTTTTTTTTTTTTAAATTGATAGATTTATTTATTGATAGATATTACAATCTGCCACACAGTTGTGGGCATTAGGTAATATTGATGAATGATTTCATACATACTAAAATAAAAATAAAAGTAAAAAAAAAAAATAATAAAATAAAATAAAAAAAAACTCTCTTAAAATATATACAAACAAAAGAATAGACAAATGAACATAATCAGACTGTTTTAGTTATTAACTTTACTATTATCTTTTATTAAGAATTATTATTTTAATCTATTTATTTTATCTTGATTTTTTGTTTTGTTTATAAAATTGTATTTAGTTAGGGGTGTCTTTTGTATGAGACTATACCCCCCTCCATAATTAATTGTTAAAAAAAAAAATGTACCTCTTACATTAACCATGTAAAGTCCAGCAGTCCGATCTGGTATTAAATAAATAAATAAATGAAACTTAAAGAAAGAACCGAAAAAATGTGATTTTTATAATAAGAAAAACAATTTATTTAAATATTATACTTAGTCTCAACAATACATACACAATTTTTCTTTGCTTTAAATAAGTGATGATAATTTCTGATAAAATTAGAGGAAAATTCAGAATAAAACAATCAAAACAAAAAACCAAAGCTACCTAACAACATAGATTCTTTTTTTATTTTAATCCAAAATATAGCGTAAATTTTATCATTATTTCGAATTACTTGGAGATTAAATAACTGTTATTCATACGTATATAAATTTCATAATACATGCTTTTTATTTTATATACTTTTTCGTCATTGTTCTAATATATTCGGCAAAAAAATAGTATTATATAAAATTTTCGCAAAATTTAGTTCTAGAATTTTGAGTTTGTACATATATGTTTTATGACCGTTATAGTAGAGTGAAAAGTGTTGGTGGGAAATAACATTGGTCCGGAATTTCCGTAGTAGAGAGGTTAAAGATTAGAAATCCCAGAACATAGGGGTTTCTTTTATACATGTGTGTCCGTAAAGAGAGGTTACACAGTATATATTTTTTCCTAATTTTCATTCACTTTGTTTATGTATTATTATTGTTTATCAGAATAATATTTAGATAGAAAATCATTCAAAGTTTTTTTATTACAACTTTGTTCTTAGTTACTTATGATTATTTATACAAAATGAATAAATTATTAAAAAGTAAATAAAGTATTTATTATTATATATCTTTAAT
>NW_027106613.1:796904-806588 GCF_000696795.3 Halyomorpha halys
AACATCAACCACACGATGGCATTGCTGGATAGTGGAGTGGGATGTTCGGAAACCAAACTGGTGATCTGGGATTATGTGGTTGGAATCAAGCTTTAAAAATAAAATGGCAACATATTTTATTCTAGAATTTTTTTTTTTATTATTAATAAACTTTCATTCTTTCTTAGAACCAAAAGTGGAAAATAAATAAAATATAATTAATATAAAATGAACAATGATAAGAATATGTATCTTTTACGCCCTGATGAACCTTTACAAAGTGGGGCGAAACGTCGGGAAATAAACAGTTGTTAACTATTTTTGTTTTCTTTTTACCACACCCCTAACCATCTCCTTCATGATTTGAAATTATTTATTAAACGGTCAATTATTTATAGATATAACATGCTAAATAATTGTACAATGGTATAACTGGAAATATGTTGATTATTCCAGATGCGACCCTCAGTTAAAGCAGTCCAGTCCTACATTATCAAGGTTTTTTTTAATTAAAAACTTAATTCGTAAGCGAATTATCTTGTATTGTTCAAATATTTTGCCCGAAAAATGAAAATATTGTCATGCTTGTTTTAGTAACATCATTCCGTTGTGTGTTTATAAAACGGTAACAAAATGAAAATAATCATTGAATCTGTTTGTTTTTTTGCGTTTAACAAGCTTGTAACCTAACACAGGCTCCACTGTGTTAGGTTATAAGTTACAGTAAACAAATTTTAGGAAAAAAAATTGATGAATTTGCTTTATTAAAAAAACAAAACAACTTAATTGGTCCATTGGAAAGTCGAATTGAATATCGGTCATGTTTAAAAACAAATGATAATGAACCACTGCTCTCTTATATTAGGGGTATTCATGATCTTTGGTTTAACATGTTAAAGCGTGTTAAATGGAAAAACTCATGTTAAATCGAAAAATATTGCCTTCTTTTACCGTGGTAAAACGAAATAACATTTAACATGGCTTGAGAGTCTGTTACTTGGAGAATGACGTCACACAATAGACCAGTTGAGATCGCCATCATTTTTGTTGTTGTGACAGCTCAATTCTTTCGTGTGTTTGTGGTATTCATATCCCTGTTATTGAACCAGAATGGATAATTTTAATGATACATTTGAGAAAAAAAATAGTAAAAAAACAATGTAATTTCATTCTACTATCTGAAAATTTGTAAACGCTCTCCAGATAAAAATCTCACTATATGAACCATGTAATTATTCTTAGGAGACATATGTCCCAGAATAAAGTTATTTTTTCATTTAATTTCATAAGCTCAACTTTCACACAAATTCCACTTTTCATTCACTCTAGGCATGTTGTAATTAATTACTAAAATCAAAACTGAAGTAAACAATAACATGAGGGTCTGGAAGGAAGGTTATAAACATAAAGGCTTATACAACAAGTTGCTGAGAAAATCCGCTAGGGGCTCTTATGCATTTAACGTTTAACATGACTTCAAATAGGGCTGCTCACAATCTTATAGTTATAACATTTAACAAGGTAAAACATTTAACATTTAACACAACATCATGAATACCCCTATTGTAGTATATGTGTTATCTCGAGAAGTTATTAAATTTAAATTGTTAATTTTATGCTTATCTTGAAATATTTTATTTGACATTGGTAAAGATTGTTGATAATATCCTAACTTTAAAGATTTGAAATAAACAAACCCGCTAGAGTTTACTAAGCCTCAATACGTTGTCAAACAAGCAGAGTTTTCAGTAGCACAAGTACCGAATATATATTCCATATTAATAGATGTATCATAAAATGTATTTATTATGAAAATATACTATTAATTTTTTTTTTCGGTGGCTCTACAGACCTTCTAGATGTTTGGTCACTCGAATCGGCCTTCTCCACGCTTGCTTTGGACAGTCTCCATTTTGCTGCATGCTCGTTGATTTTGTCTATCCATCTGGCTTTTGGTCTCTCACGTGGTCTTTTGCCAACTATTTTTGATTCGATTCTGCTATCTAGGGTACCTGTTGGAACCCGTATACCATGGCATTTTGCACTCTTAGTTTCAGATTTTTAGGGATTTTAGTATTCTTTACTGTTCGTGCTTGTTATACGCTGTTCTATTTCAGTCTGTTGATCATTTATTGATGTTATTGTGGGTCCCAGATATTCGAAACTGTCTACTTTTTGAAACGATTTGCCATGCACACAGACCATGTCGTTAGTGTGGATTTTTCGGCTTATAATTATATGCTTGGTTTTATCTTCATTTGCTTGCAAGCTTATTTCTCTGCTCCTCTTATTAGAGCCTTTTCATAACTTTACTACCTTAGACCTCAATGTCTTCCGCGTAGGCTAGGACTTATGTTTCATTCCGACGTGCACCCAACATACATATTTATTGTTTGTTAAAACAAAATTAATTTATTGGCAAGTGTTAATAGTTAACCTTGATCAATACATTTGACGCAGTTTATGAACTAGTTTCTCAGCCCTATAATATTGTAAGGAGCCTACACACCCTCAAGCATGCTTGGCAAGGGACCTTTCCTCTACAAAATAGAGCATTTCAAATTATTTCCTAAACTTTGGACTATAAACAACACGCTTTTTAAAATAATCAATTTATTGCTTAAATAAAATAAATTGTATCTAATTTAAGTCTCAAAACAATCTATATTTCTTTATAAGTCCTACGTTTCGGCCATTCCCAAGGACAATCTTAAATGCAATTTCATATCCACGTCAGTTTAAAAAAAAAAAAAAAACTTTATGCACATCTTTTAGCCTAGGTCAATAATTTCAGTTAAAAATTCACTATTTTGTCAATTCTTCACATTAACATTAAAACTTTTAATCACCGTCAAGGATTGTTGTGATGATTATATGTAATAGTGTAAATTGACTGTGATAAAAGTGAAAAGTTTTAATGTTAAGAATTGACAAAATAGTGTATTTTTTTTTTTTTTTTTTTTTACCTTTATATAGATAGAGTGACCTGTATACAGTTTTTAAAAAACTGATATGGATGTAAAATTGTATTTAACATTGCCCTTGAGGATGGCCAAATTGGCCGAAACGTAGGACATATAAAGAAATATAGATTGTTGTGAGACTTAAATTAGATAAAATTTATTTAATTTAAACAATTAGAGTGCTACCAATGGGTAGTTTCTCAACACTCCTGTAACACTCCAATTTAACTGAGATAAAATTTACTAAATGCATTATAATGTACAATTATAAATAGCAATAAATACAAAAATAAAAATTTAAACAAAAATATCCTGTCTCAAGAAAGTGAAAAAATTATATAAATAATCAATTTATTATTTATTTACATCAATTTCTGTCTAGATCAGTGATAAACTGCTCCATCTATCTTAAAGCAATTTTATCACCTTGGAGGCTTAGAACTTGATATTTGTCTAACGTTCGTTCTAACAAGAGAACTTTACTGTTTCATCTATACACTCAAGCATGCTTATGCGATTCACAGCCGAAGTTTAAAATTGTTGTTAGATATAGAGATGGATTGTTTGCGCATAAATTGATGGAAATAGCTTGCTAATTTGAATGAACAAATAAACAATGATTCGACAAAAATGATAAATGAATCTTTTAAGAACGGTTTTCCTGTTCAATTGTTACTAATTAAAAAGTCACAGAATAACTTTCATTTCTAGTCATCATGCTGTTAATTCTATTAAACACCTAAGTATCTATGAAATAAAAAAACCTATTATAAAAAAAAAAAAAGAAGTTATTATTTATTTATAATATCCCACACCAAACATTCTCTTTCTACGCCATTAATATTTAACATATTTTTTATCTATAAATATATCGGTAGTATAGAATGATTCAATTTTATTTTACCTAAATTTCTTCATTCCTCTGGTTCAATTTTTAATTTAGAAAATATGCATGTAATACTCCAAACAGTGCTATTTAAAGCAGTATTTATAGATGTATATAAACATATTTTCTTCGTTTTATTAATTATTTAATTTTGAATTTTTTTCTTTTTAATATTTATTTATTGCTATTTACAACTGTACATTATAATACATTTAGTAAATCTGATCTAAGCTTTTTTTTTAAATTAAATAAAAATTAATTATTTTCAAATGCTTTGTACTACATTCGCTGGATCTTCGTCATTAACCTCTGAGTAATGACGTCTTTTTACATAGAAAAAATAATAATTTATTGTTGAACGTATTTTCTTTATTACAGGAAATGAAATTAAGAGAGAAAATCCTTTTTTTCTTTTGTATAGCTTATTATATCCTAATGTATTCTCAAGATTATGACGCCATTATATCTTTCTTAGTATCTTATAATTCTGCCTGAATAATTATGACGACGAACCATTTCCTGTGCAGTTTCATATCAAGCGATTATTTTCTTGGCAAAGGAAAGTTTCTTACGATATCTTGTAATTAAATTCATTTCCTTTCTTAGCTATTAAAAAATATTTATTTCAATTTAGAAACTTTTACCATATCTGCTTAAATTGTAGGTATAGACATCCTTACATACCCGTCACTTCTTACCTACTTCAAGACTATTTATATTTATGTTACAAATAATACCTGATGGTAGATCAGTATTTTTGAAATGGATTGAAAGCTTAGACCGTTTGTCTATTAAGTGCTGTAATGGTCAGTAATAATGTAATGCACATCGACGTGCAGTTTCCTGTATTTTCTGTCTTGTGTGAGGATTCCAAACTTGTCCAGATTTACAGCCAATTGGTAAAGCTCCATACTTTATAATGACTCTCTTTAAATTTACATAATTAGTAATTACGTTTCACAACTGGAAAATATTACTCCAGTTTTACAATTAAGATACAGCTTTCCGTAGAGGCATAGGGAAGAACGAAACACCGAAGCATCCCACGGCAACCGTGGTGCAGTGGAAGCTTACCTAGAATCAGGTTTGACCCGTGCCTAATTCTTTCGCTATCTCAAAAACGGCTCATATTTGGGCTTTAAAACTTAATTATTGTCCGCCTTAAAGTCTTTAAAAGCCAATTTGTACCGTCTCGATCTGCTTACCTCTGTCTGAGTTCTGAAACCTCTCACTTTTATTAATTTATTTTGTAAAAGTTCCAGTAAGAATCTAAGAATCGGAATTGCGATTCCTCACTTCTCTATAAAATACTCTTTCTTTTGTTACCTCGTTTGTCTGAATGCCAGAAAAGGGATCTGTACTACCTTATTATATGTAGATATGTACGGTAATAAGTCTAATTAATTAAATTATTTTTGTAATTTATAAATTAATGTACCCTATTTTAATATTAATGGATGTTTTCTAACTTTTATTTACAACAATCGTAATTGCTTACTGCGAAATGTTTTAAACAGTAAACAATATTAAACGTTGTCCTACATTTCAGGCAACCATTTAAATAAATTAGCTCTTTGAATACTATTAACATTTAATTTACTTACAACAGTAGATTCACACAGGATGACTTTTTTTTCAGCATAACCTCAGATAGGGGAAAAATATGAGGTCATTATTTTTATTTTAATATTTAAATCATCGGTGTTTAGTAAAAAGGATGAATTCAATAAATTTGGTATTTCCTTTTTTTTTTTGCCTTAGTCAATGGCATTAAGTAGTTGTAGAATGTACTTGTCACTGAAAAATATAAAAAATGTAGGTTTTTCATTCAAAAACAATTTTACAGACTAGGTTAAGAATAAAGTAACTCATTTAAAAACGTTTTAATTTACTTACTTTTAATTTAATAAAAAAGGAAAAGTAAACAAATGTTTCGTCATCGGTCATTTTTTTTTACTAAAGACTAATTATCCTTCTAAACAATTAAACTATCATAGAAAATACCTAAGATATGTTTTATTTATTTTTTTTACTCCTTTAATTAATATTATCTATAAAAGCACAATTTATTGTATAATGATACCTCGAGTAAATGAAATAAGTTTTTGTTTCGTTATATAAATGAACTGTATCTATATGTTTTTTGCTTTTCTCAGATTAAAAAAATATAGGAATTTTTATATAGTTTTGTTCTTCCTTATTTATTGAAGATTTTAATTGTGTATATATCTTTACCTTTCTATGTAATTTTTTTATTGTAACCCGTCAGAACGTCGGCAGAAAATAAACAAATAGTTAGTAACTATTTTTTTTTTGTTACCGCAGCCTTGACTTCATCTCCTTGGTATATATTTTGTCCCACAGTTTATATTATTTAATTTTATTATTCATTTATATTAATTTGTAAATTCTTGTAGTTTTAAAAAAATCAAGAGTACGACAGCGATCTACCAAGACTTCCTATCTGCATCTTATGTAACTTTACCGGTCGAACAAAAAACTATTGCTTTTTTAACACCTGGCATAACATCTCCCTTTTTTTTATTTTTTCGATTTACTAATTAAATGCTTTTTTTGCATTTTTATAATCTGATTAGTAATAATGTTTACTTTTTTATTCCATTAAGTGCACATGAGGTTTATAGAAAAACCTACGCCGAATTCATGAGCGATCCTAAGTAACACCTTACTAAAGGTGTTTTTAAAGTATGCACTTTGAGCTTCACTTTACTAACAATGTTATCGTTTTAAAAGCGCTCCTTTACACTCCTCCTTGCTGAGGTAGAAATACTTCCTTAAAAAATGACTATAAGTCAAAGGAACGTTTGCAAAATGAAAAACTACAGATTAGCATTTAAAGGAAACCTTTAGTTAGGTGTTCCTTTAGAACGTTCATATAAATCAGTCACATTTTCAGATACAAAATGACAAGTAACTTTGTCAGTTTTATTGCAAAATGAAATGAGATTTTCATTAAATTTCTTAAAAGGGTCAACTCAGTCCTATAACCAATCAAATTGTGGTTAAGCAAAGCTGTGAGAAAAAAAAAAAACAAGCCCCTTACAAACATTTATGATTATTAATGATGAATAGATTGTTGATCATGGATAATATATAGGAGGAGATGATTATAATAAGTAAAATCATATTTATTTGCGCCAACGTTTCGGCCAGAATTTCACGCCTCCATCAGGGCTAAGAAAAAACAAAACAAGATACAACACTAATTATTGAGAGGAATTACAGAATGATTAGGAAAAAAATTAACATTATTGTTACATAATAGTATTGAAATAATTGTATAGTGTAAGTATTATAAAAAGATATAAAAAAGGCTGTATGAGAAAAACAATGATAATAAAATTTTCCACTTTCTTTAACTCTATATTTTAAATAATTTTTATTTTGTACATATATTTACTTCCTAGATATTCATACGTATTTTATTATTTTTCCATTTCTCTTGCTTAATTTTATTATTATTACAAAAAAAAAAATTCATAGCCCTGATGAAGGCTTGAAGTTCTTGCCGAAACTTTGGTACTAATAAATACGTACTACTTATTTGTGTTCTTTACTAATCGCACCCCATTTCATTTTCTCCTCACGTATTTATGATTATATATTTTACACTACGCCACCTGTTAATATAAGTTCCTTATACAGATAGTACAAGAGCCGGGAAGAAAAAAGGCAATTATCTCACCCCAATTTTTGATTACTTTAATGTAAACTAGGTATAATTACTAGTCAAAATTGATGAGTCTTCCAATAAAAATTGGTGGGTGTTTCAAAACCTTAAAAAAACATTAATTTTTCATTCGGAGCTCTATTCTTAAAAACTACCAACACTAGAAAATCTAAGAGAACATTATTTAAAGAAGAGTAAATTTGCTGGAACATTAGACCTAAAAGAGCTATTTACGTCCAATAGTTCTCGAGATATAGCTTTTCAAAAAGCAAAATTTCTTAAAAATCTACTGAAAGATTAGTAATTAGTTAATTTATTTAGAGAAATCTATATCTCAGGAACTATTTGACGTACAGATATCCATCTATCTATTAGCACTCAAATCAAAGCTAGTTTAATGGACTATAAAGAAGTTTATGACATTTACCTCCCTAGGAATAGTAGTTTTCATGATATTTATTAAAATAAATTGATTTATAGTTGTCCGGACAGTAAATTTGATTTATGAAAAACTTTCAACAGAAACCATCGGACGTACTGATGTCTGCCAGCGCTCAAATTAAAGCTAGTTAAATTTACTACAAAATAGTTAATTATGTTTATCTTTGTAGGAGTAGTAGTTTTTATGATATTTGACAAAATAAACTCACAAAATGTTAATTTATAGTTGTTCGTATAAAATGTTGAATTTTTGAAAAATATATCTCTAGATCCATAAGACGCACATATGTCTGCCAGCACTCAAAATAAAGGAAATTTAAAGTAGTTTATGACACTTATCTTCGTAGGGGTAGTAGTTTTTATGATATCCACATATGAATATAAAGTTGGCAAATGAAAATTTGTCTGAACAACTATAAATCAATTTATTTTAGCAAATTTCAAGTAAACTATTACTCCTACGAAGATAAACATCATAAACTACTTTATAGCTCATTAAACTAGGTTTGATTTGCGTGCTAATAGCCATCTTTACGTCAAATGGGTTTTGAGACATAAATTTTTCAAAATAAATTCTCTAACTACCGATCTTTCGGTACGTCCCATACAACATTTTTATGAAAAATATTTAGCGTAAATAATTCTATTAGGGCTCATATTTTAGCAAATTTACTCTTCTTTAAATGACGTTCTCTTAGGTTTCCTTGTGTTTCCTACTTTTTAAGATATGGTGCTCCGAATGAAAAATTATTTTTTTTTATCGCTTTGAAACAGCCGCCATTTTTTATTCCTCCTACCTATACTTGGCAGACTCATAAATTATGACTATTATACATTATTCATAGTTTTCATTAAATTAATCAAAAATTGGGGTGAGATAACTGCCTTTTTTCTCCTCTTGGGCTCTTGTACTAAGAAGGCAATGTGGTATTCGATCAAATTCTTATTACTTTTAAGCAGTACTGTACGAAGTAAAAGTGTGGATAACTTTTAGAAAGGGAGAAGGAGTTGCAGGCCAAGTTGTATTGTGAGTGACCCGGTTGCTCCAAGCATTGCCAATTGGAAAAGCGGCCCTCGCTGTACTCCCAGCCATTAGGAGTACAATGGACTGTTATATCAGGTCTCTCCGGACCAGCTCTTTGTTTGCTGTCGGCAACTGCGGTTCGACTGATGCGTACGGCCAACGTAGTCCATTCAAACATAAATAGCCCTTATTCTCCAAGAATTAAATTTGTTTTTAGCAGGATAAAGGATTCTGTCAACAGCATTAATATCCCATGAATAGAATTCACCCGTTGAACAAGAAGTTATTATTACTGTCTATCTTACGAAGAAATTTGTATTTAAATAATCAATTATCATGTATGCATGTATCGCAGATAGCAAACTTGAAAAGATTTGAGAGGAATAATTGCTTTTTAGGAATAATTTAGTTCAAAATGAAGCAAGGAAAGATGGCATTACGCATAAAAATCCAGAATGAGAGAGAACAAATAGGAAAATATATTACAAAGAAACAGTTTTATATGAGACAGTAGGGGTATTTATGATGCTGTGTTAAATGTGAAATGGTTTACCATGTTAAATGCATAAGAGCTCCTTACGGATTTTCTTTTTTTTTTTAAGTGATAGATTTATTTATTGATAGATATTACAATCTGCCACACAGTTGTGGGTTATAGATAATAGTGATGAATGAATCTGATACATACTAAAATAAAAAA
>NW_027106613.1:806638-870494 GCF_000696795.3 Halyomorpha halys
AAAAAAAAAGTCTCTTAAAATATATACAAACAAAAGAATAGACAAGATGAACATAATCAATCTATCTGTATGAAAAATAAAATAATATAATGATAAAATAATATATACAATATTTACACAATCGACCTGAGGATTCCTGAGCCCACTCTATCCTCCACGTGTGAACGGATTTTCTGAGCAACTTGTTTTATAACCTTTCCTTCCAAAACTTCATATTATTGTTTACTCCTAAGTTTTTATTAGATTAATTTATTACAACATGCCTAAATTGAGTGAAATGTGGAAGTTGTTTAAAAGTTTAGCTACTGAGTGTCTTGTTGATCTTTTAACTTCTGAGAAAGCGAATCGAGATGAGCTAATTTGCAACTGTCATTACATTATTATTATTTTCATCCATCGCTTTATTAGTTTTAAAAACGTCCAAGACAATAATAACAGAATCAAAACACAAACTACGAGCAAGTAACCTAACACAACAAATAAAATGGTGACGAGCTCAGCTGGTCTGTTGCGTGACGTCATTCTCCATTTAACAGACCTAGTAACAGACTCTCCACCATGTTATATATTATATCGTTTTAACATGGTAAAATATGGAAATTTTCCTCCATTTAACATGAGTTTTTTTATTTAACACGCTTTAATATGTTAACTAAAGATCATGAATATCTCTAATATTGACAGGTTGTAGTACAAGAGCCCGGTGGGAAAAAAAAGGTAGTTATTTCACCCCAAATTTTGATAACTTCAATGAAAACTATGTATAATTACTAGTCAGAATTGGTGAGTCTGCCAAGTATAGTTAGGGGGAATATAAAATGGTGGTTGTTTCAAAACTTTAAAAAAAAAAATATTTTTTCATCATTTAAAGTATAGAAAATTTGCTAAAATACGAGCCCTAGAACTTATATATTTACGTTCAATAGTTTCCAAAATACAGTTTTTTTAAAATCAATATTTCATAAAAAATATGATGAAAAATCAGTTGTTTGTTAATTTATTGTAGGAAATCTTTATTTCAGAAATCATGAGACGTAATGATATCTAATAGCACCCAAATTAAATGTAGTTTAATATTCAATAAAATTGTTTATCTTCGTAGGAGTAGTATTTATTATATTTGCCAAAATAAATTCACAAATAATTCTTTTCTAGTTGTTCCGAAAAAATTTTTATTTATGGAAAACTATATCTAAGGAACTACTGGACGTCTAGATATCTACTACCAATCAAAAGATAGTTTAATGTACTATAAAATAGTTTATAACGTCCATCTTCATAGAGGTAGATATGTTCATGATAATTGCTTATCAATATGAATTTTGCATATAAAATTTTGTCCGAACAACTAAAAATAAATTTATTTTAACAAAAATCGTGAAAACTACTACTACTATGGAGATAAACGTATTAAACTACATTATAGCATATTAAACTAGCTTTAATTTGAGTGCTGGCAAACATCTGTACATCACATGGTCCCTTAGATATAGATTCCACACAATAAATTCACAAACAACTGATTTTTCAGTACATTTTTTATGAAATATTGGTTTTAAATACATTTTATCTGAAAACTATTAAACGTAAATAGCTCTATTAGCGCTCATATTTTAGTTAATTTACTCTACTTTAAATAATGTTTTATTGGGTTTTGTAGTGTTTGGTCGTTTCAAAGATATGGAAGTACGAATGAAAAATTATATTAATATATTATTTTAATATTTATGTTTTTGTCATGTATATTTGTATCTCTATCACTATTTTTATCCATTATTCTTTTAAAGGCACATTGGGTTGCAAGCAAAATATGAAAGTGAAAAAAAAGAGAAAAGAGAAAGGGGAAAGGTCACTAAAGGAGGGAGAAAAAAAATCATGAAAAAGAGAAAAAAATAAAATAAAAGAACCAAAGAGATGAAACGAAAAAAATAAGAGAGAAAAAAGAAAAAAAAGACATATTCTATTGTTACATATTACTACTGTTTATAATTATTATTGTTTACTCGTTAAGCCTATTTATCATAAGATCAAAAATATTGTCTGATTAGATTAAAATAAGTATGCTGTGTTACAACACAATGAAGTTATATTTTAAAAATAGTTGTTCTCCTTTTAACCATTTTAAAGAGCCGCAAATTTTTATCTCCTTTAACCACGAGTATATTTGGCAGAATCATATATTTTTAGAAGTAATTATACATAGTTCTCATTAAAGCAATAAAAAATTGGATCCTTGTGACAAATAGCAAGATCATACCATACTAGATCGAATATTTTATACGGATCAAATGTCTAAATCGAAGGCGGGCCCGATCCGCAGATATTTTACTGATCAGGTCGGGGGAGGGGAGGGGGGGATCTAGTCTATTATTTTTCCTTATCGTACAGAACATGTTTGTTTTATTTTATTTTTTAAATCCGCCTGAGTTGAAGGTCCACGGTGTATAGAGTTAATCCGCCGATTTTCTAATTAGATCCACGGGACAACAGATTTCCTGCTCTAAAATGTATTCGCTCTTTGTTTTAGAACACTTAGTCAGGGTTTTAAAACGTGGTGTAACACTAGAAACTAATCGTTAGCTATCTCCGTTAATTGCATTCATTGTTGTGGCTCTAAAAATACTTCTTAAAAAAGGAGCATTTAAAGTAAAAACGTGATATTTTCGAAGAAATAGTATTTACTGAACTCCTAAAATATAAAATGTCAGGTTTAGAATGAACCTCAAATTCAATTTTTTTTTTTTCAAATGTAATATTGTTCAGAGTGAACGTAGAGTGAAAGCGTTACAGATTTCTGTTTCTCATAAAAAAAGATGAAAAAAAAAAACTTTTCACTTTTAGAAATTTTCTTAAAAAAAAGAAAAGATTGACATGGGATGCTCCTGTCCCATTTAAGTAGTTCTAATTTATTATTAGAATATTAAAATATTCTAGATCAATTTTCATGTTCTCTAACAATGAAAATATAATTTGTTGTAGAGAAGAAAGAGAAAAACTTTATTCAAAAACAACAAAGTTGTACTGCCCAAGTTCATTGGGTTGCATAGCTACACAGCATACTCATTCAAAGCTGATCAGAATTTTTTTTTAATCTTATAATATAGTTAATTGTAATTATAATATATAGGCATAACAAGTAAACACTATATGATAATAGAATATGACTTTATTCTTGTTTTGTTTTTTTCATCGCTTTGGTTCTTTTATCTTTTTAGTTTTCTTTCTATACTTTATTAATTTTTTTTTATATACTTTCTCTTTCAACCCAATGTGACTCCCTCTCCCTTTTTTTTTATTTTCCTCACTATTCCTCTCTTGAACATAAATAAAATAATCCTTCATTACAAATACAACTAATATTCATTTTAAGGGACGTGACGGCCATGGGTTGGGACGCAGGTCCCAGTGGGTTCAGAACGTTGTGGTTTCGATTCCCACCTGGGGATAATAATAGTGATAGATAGATATATAAGTATACACATAAAAAATAAATAAATAACAAATATATATAATAAATTAACAAATATATGTAAAATATTTTACATTATTATTAAATCTTTACTTTTCTCTCTTATTAAGCATTATTATTTGTATCTATTTATTTTATCTTAATTTTTTTTAATTTACAATGTTGTACATAGTTAGGGGTGTCTTTTGTATGAGACTATACCATAATCAATTGTTAAAAAAAAATGTAAATGTTATATCGATCATGTAAGGCCCACCGGTATTAAATAAATAAATAAGAATAAGAATAATTACTACTTAATATCATTAAAAATAATCTATTGTTTAGATTTTAAAGCATACTCAATTATGCACTCTGGAAATGGAGGTATTTTGTTTTTAAATTACATTAATTTAGTGTGATTACGCTGTTTTTTTTTCGTTTGTGTTGTGGGAATCGATTTCTGTAAAATTATTCTTTTATAATACCTTTTATACCCTTCATTTGTGTTTCTTATTTTCAATTTTTGCCTTCAATGGTGGTAATTCAACATTTTTTGATACGCGCATTGCACCAAATTTTTTGAGCTTACGGTTGTTTACACGCAATAAGAAATTATTCAAATTTTATTTTTCATTTTAGTTGGGCGTTGCTATATTTTTACTTCTTAGTCAAAGTTAAGTAATCTGATTTCTTGTTGTGTATTTAATTTATCGACTAAGTTTAGAATACCTATTACTATAAAACAAAATAAACAATCTAAAAATAAAGAATTGTTTACGCATAGTAACAATAATTTTGAGCTTTAAATATCCTCGGAGGAAAGCCAAAAGTTTTCATTGAGCTCACTTATTTAAACAATGTGTAAGATGATTATATATAGTCATTCAAAGATTATTTTAATCTAATTCTCTTAGATATTATGTGTAAACAAAAAAAAGAACGCCTGCTAAAAACTGAAAAATGAAACAATTTAAAATAATCCGAGCTATTTTATTTATATTATATAAAAAACAATATTATTGGGAAGTTTGGATTTGAATTCGAATTGAAAAAAATCACTTGCGAAGTGCTTATCTAAAATAATGTACATGCTTACCCCCTAAGTAGGTGCTTATCCTTTATCTGGGTGCTTATACACAGTGCCTGAGATTTGAGAGTTGACATCTGGGATCTAGGTAACCTATTAAAGGGGAAAGTTTGCTGCATTGACTCTCGTTGGAGAAGATTCAACATCTCGTGCTTCGAGTTAATAGTTACAGGTTTATATTATTTGGTATAGCAATAATAAAAATTGAACAAATTATCGATATTTTATTAAGTATGTTAAAAAAATATATAAAAAATTGAGGAAACGTTAGTCAGCCTTGCGCAAACCCTAACTATAACTATAATTTTTGACTTTTATAAAACGTAATTATACCAATTAAATGTATCAATAAATGTGTATAAATAACATGATTTCATATTTTAATTTATTTTCATACAGGTTAGTGAAAATAAATTTTAAAAAATGAATGTTTTTTTTTTTGGGAACATAATTTAAAAAAAAAATGAAATTTGACTATTATGAAAACAACCACGTATGAACATATTGATGAATTAAGTTTAATTGTGCGTTTTTTGTTACTTTCCATTATTATCTACAATTTTATATATTATCTATTAATTTTTCTCTAGTTTTTAGCTTTCCAATGGTATAGGCATCTATATTATTTCCTTAATTTCTGAAACATTTTCTCAACCTCCTCTCTTGATCTTTTAGTTAATTGTCAAATTCATTCGTACTTTATATTTAATCATTTCTTAGTATGAATAAAAATGAAGGGATGAATAATTATTCCATTACCTAAAAAACACTAAGGCAGGAAGGGGATTCAGTGACATCAAGAAAGATTTTCTGGGTTAGAGAGAAGTAAAGAAAGTAACATGATTTTATACAAACAGGCAAGTGAAAGTAAAAAAAAAATAAACGTTCGGGTAATCCGGGTTATACATAAGCCGGTTAAGGGAGGGTTTTGTTTGTTATTGTTTTTTGTTAATAAATTTATTTTTTGGGGGTCTTGCATGTCCTGGCCCAAAGAAAAATACGGTATTTTTCATTCATAGCTTCTCACTAGTACTTTACGTGTATATAAGTTGTCGGAGATTAAGTCACTATAGTTTAAGAATGTAAGATAAATTGTAATTGGCTAATACTAAATTGGCAAACTCACCTGGTCTTTTATCTGTTATAAGAGTATTGAGTTCCTAGTTTCGTTCATGCATATTCACAAACAATTATAATAATTTTACAACACAATTCTTTAAATTGTTTATTGTGCTAGAATAGCACAGAAAAAATAATACAATGTGATTGTGCTCCCTAGCGGAAGAGAAATGAAAAGGAGAAAAATACATTACTATATTGCAGATAGCGCAGAGACCTTACGGCTAGACTTGGCACAGCCATTTTGGTTCAGAGCCAGGAAAAGTCTTGGACAAACTTGATAGCATTAAGCTTCTATTTACAGGTCAAATCATCTAAGTTATTCGTAAACAGGTCAGGTTAATTTGTCTCCTCTTATTAACCAGTCAGAGGTCATTATAATATTTAATAAATTAGAGCATATAAGAAGAAAACTTTAAACATCAAGCAGAAAAAAAATAAATAGCATCCAGTTGAAATGGATAAAAAAATAAATCTTTCTTATTGGACAAATTGTCCAATAAATAAGTAAAAAAAAAATATTAGGAATTAATTCGGTAAAAATATATTTATTTTTTTGAAACGTGGAAATTCTGAAGCTGCTTAGATATTTAATTATTTTTGTTCAGCTTAATCTGAATATCTCTGATTAATAAAAGGGTAGTGGTTTATGAGTTTGGGATGTAATGGGTTGAAATATATTGATTGTAAAAAATTAAGTCTAAATGTATGATTGTTACTACATCATAATTTTTGTTTCCTATTGGAGACAGATATAATGTAAACAACTCAAGAATTTTACTTCTGCACAATAAAAAATAATTAAATTTTTATTTTCTTTAACGACTATCCGTTTTCGAAAAAAAATTTTAAATCAATTAGAGACCATTTTAAGGTCTATGTGAGTAGTTTAAAATTATCGTATTGATCATCCCAAAAACTAATACATTTTACAAAGTGATTTTCTATAAGGAGACATAATGATATTCGTGGTAATATTCATGAACTGTGTTGTAAATTTTGAATAGCACGGATTCCCACAATTACCTCACTAATAAACCTACGCCACTAGGAAAAATACCCTCTTTTCCTAGGAAGAGAGGTTATCGTAATAAGAAACAAACAATCGGCGGAAAAATAAAAATATACTGATAAAAACACATGCAAGAAATATTCAAAGGATCATCCCTACTCAAGGCCGTTTCTTCATAAGGTTTCTAAAACAATATGTAATGATAAATTAATATACTTAGCATAGCTTACAGTTTTTGTAAATTGAAGATCGTTCCAGTATATATATTTCCAATAAAACGTAAAATTAAATTATTATATTTAATTAATCTTTTCACTTTCTTTTTCCTTCGTTTTCTTGGTTATTTTTTTCTCTTAAAGGGAGGGTCTTTTGTTTTTCTATGGTGATTTAAAAAACTCAGAAATCGGCAAATAATAAATTATGTAGAAGTGCAAGAATTTTAGAACAATCCTAAATGGAGTCAGTGAGTAACAATGTACATAGTGGATTAGTACATTCTAGTGTTATTTTTGGAAATGTGTATTGGACTATATCTCCTCCTTCCTAAACCTTTTCTGCCTTTCGTAAGGACCTACTGCTGGTTCCTGTAAGACTTGCTATCTCCTTCACGACCATCAACTTGGTCACTAACAGTGTCAAAATACTGCGTTGAAGCTATATTTGACATCTGTGGACAGGTTTCTAGTCTATTTCATCTTGAAAATAATGTTCAGCTATATCAAGGTGAATGGCTCTCACCTCGACTCGGTATTAGTACAAGATCCCAAGAGGAGAAAAAAGGCAGTTATCTCACCACAATTTTTGATTACTTTAATGAAAACAATGTATAATTACTAGTCAAAACTGATGAGTCTGCCAAGTATAGGTAGGGGGAATAAAAAATGGCGGCTGTTTCAAAGCGGTTAAAAAAACTAATTTTCCATTCGGAGCTCTATATCTTAAAAAGTAGGAACAACACAAGAAAACCTAAGAGAACGTCATTTAAAGAAGAGTAAATTTGCTAAAATATGAGCCTGAATAGAATTATTTACGTTAAATAGTTTTCGAGATATAGCTTTTTAAAAAGCAACATTTCATAAAAATGTATGGGACGTACTGAAAGATCAGTAGATAGTGAATTTATTTTGAAAAATTTATATCTCAAAAACTATTGGACGTAGTTACGTAATAGTTATTAACACTCAAATTAAAACTGGTTTAATGAGCTATAAAGTAGTTTATGAAAAGTACAACTACTACGACGATAAACTACTTTATAGCTCATTAAACCAGTTTTAATTTGAGTGTTAATAGACATCTTTACGTCCAATGGTTTTTGAGATATAAATTTTTCAAAATAAATTCACTATCTACTGATCTTTCAGTACGTCCCATACATTTTTATGAAATGTTGCTTTTTAAAAAGCTATATCTCGAAAACTATTTAACGTAAATAATTCTATTCAGGCTCATATTTTAGCAAATTTACTCTTCTTTAAATGACGTTCTCTTAGATTTTCTAGTGTTGTTGGTAGTTTTTAAGATATAGATTTCCGAATGAAAAATTAAAGTTTTTTTAAGGTTTTGAAACAGCCGCCATTTTTATTCCCCCTACCTGTACTTGGCAGACTCATCAATTTTGACTAATAATTATACCTAGTTTTTATTAAAGTAATCAAAAATTGGAGTAAGATAACTGCCTTTTTTTCTTCCCGGCTCTTGTACTATATGATGTCTAGGTTGTCTAGTTGGTACTAGTAACACAAAATAAATAAGGTATCTACTCATCCGAATTTCGTATATCGGAAAATCGAATATCACTTTCTGAAATATTAATAAACTTCTTGAAAAAAGAGAAACGATACATCCGGTATTGATAATCTTATTGAATATTTCATTAATCTATTTCACGAGTTATTTATTGACATGAAACGTTTCACAGAAGAAGTGATAGAATTAATTTATAAAATGGTGATTCTTTCATATAAGAAAGTTTTCTTTTAATTTCAGGAACTGTCAGAGTTATAAACAAGAAAATGTTTTACTTCATCATTCTCCTTAAATTTTATTTTATTATTTTCCAAAAAAAAAAGTCTTATTTGAACAAAAATTTAACAAATATCTTAACGACATTGTACTGTTTACGATCGTCATCATTAATCCCATCTTTCTAATCAAAGATAAGACATACATAAATTTCTTATATTTAAGATAACATAATATTATGGAAAAAGAAGGCTTTAAAACCCATCTTCGATCTTCGTAACACCTAACCACATCATGATGACCTTAGCAAGTAGGTCATAAACCACACGCTATGCCAACATGTCCGACCTGTTTTCATCCGTGTTTCGCATTTTCGAGTATTTAGGTAAACTATTTCTTTTTTTTTTAACTTTCGAAATGTATAATAAAAATAAAATAAAATGTATAATATATAATAATGCAGCCACAGCCTCAGTTCTTTTACATTCCCTTCACTATATTTAATATTTTCTTGAGGATTCTAAGGACCTCCATAGCTTTTCAGGTTTGGTCCTATGTTATACATGCTGTCAAAGGCCTTTTTAAAGTCTATGAAAACAAGCTATTGTAGCCCGAAATGCCAAAAATTGCATTTTACTGTTCTTAGGTTTTTGAAAAATTGTAATATGAGTCCACTAATAATTTCTTACTGATGTAATAAAATTTTGATGTAGTACCTAAGGTCATAGAAAATAGTAGGTTAAGAAAATTCATTTTTCTTTAGTTATTCTCAACTAATTCATTATTTATAATGTCATAATTTCTCAAAATATTTTTTAAATTTCTGACGTTAGAATATGATATTACACCATTGTTTAAAAGCAACGAAAATCAAATATGCATGTCATCGATACATCGATCTAAAAGAAAAAATCAATGGTTTTAATAAAAACGATTTTTCCAAAAAAAAAAATGTCTGCCATCCCTAATTACGGATTTCGCCCCGTTGGCTGACAGTCCTAATAATAAAATCCATAATAATAATCATAAAACTAATTGATGAAATAAGTTTTATATTGCACATACCTAAACTTAAATCAACCTTGAATTTAATGCAATATGTAGGGACAGCATCAGATTTGATATACATATATACACACACCAACACATTATAATTATAATTTAAATTAATTATATTCATTACCGTTTTAATTATGATTTGTAAAAATTTATTAAAATATATTCTCAGAACTATTTATAATAAAATTACCCGTGTCATAATTTTAACAGGATTTTGACCATATGTAGTTATGTGATGGAATATTTCCGCTGTGTATTAGTATTATGTTAGATTTAATTAAATGACTAAACATGATAATATACAGTGTGTGTATTTGTTATACATATATATGATAATGTAAGTAAATTATATGTTATATTATTATAATGGTAACTTTTTTTTTACTTATTATTGTCAAAAAGGAATTTTCTCAACCAATTATTTAGAACTAAAATGTGCAGAATACAAATTAAGATCAACAAATAGAAACATTGCTTACAATTTTTTTGTAACCGACATTAATTATACTTTAATAACTGATATTAACTCGCTCAAGTTTTTTGAGTGATATTGAAAAATAGTGAAATGGAGAAAGGTGTGAGGGATGTTTTCTGTGTTTTTCCAGATCGTAACTGTTATCTAGGAGGTTAGTCTGTTAAAAAATATTTTTGCATCTTATATATTTATTATTAGGGATGTTAATGTTGTCTATTGTGTTTATAAGATGGGAGTAAGATCAATTTAAATTGTGTACATCTGAATTTCTTTTTGTAGTTAAGAAATATATATATATATATAAAACTCTTTTTGAAGTCAAACTTCTTTTCTGTCGTTCTACAACTCAAATAAAAATACATAATTTAATTTCTATCCTGGCGGAAGAGAACTCTTGAGATGAAAACGGGAGTTATGGGGGCAACGTGTGGATGTGTTTAGCATTTAAATTAAAATATCTCGACAGCTAAAACTCGTAAAGGCTCCTCAGGTGAGGAAAATGTTCATTATTTCATCCTCTTTATAGTAAGCCATAATTCAAAATTGTATCTTGACACTACACCGAGATAGAGTGGCGTTAAATGAAAAAATAACGCCAGAAATGAAACCATAATGAGTTTTTGAACATTTGAATTAAAATATCCTGACAACTGACCAATCATTATTAATAATTATCATAGTATAAAGATCATTTTATAAATATATTACACACCATTAATAATATATGTTAGATCATTTCCAATAAGTACCACTTCTGTCGCCAGTCCCAAGACTGACACATTTTTTTTTTTACTTCAGGTTATAACTATGAGAAAATAAAGTCTGGAAACGTGGTCTCAATATAGTTGTTTTATTACTAACTGAACCTCAAAAATATATATTATTATATTATACAATTTTTTTTTTCAATTTCAATATACATTTTTCCTATTTATTTTCAAGAATGGGCTTTTAATTAAGAATTGATTATAATCACTTCACAGGGACACTGCCTATGATCATCAGTATTACATTATACTAAATTTAGGCCTAGAAATATCTGGCATGGGGCCTAGGAACAGAAAAGTCAAGGGCAGTTACAAAGAGCTTTTATAAAGATTTAAATTCGACACGTGCGAAAATTTAGTAACAACTGAGAATTTCTTATGAGATATACAGCATTCTTTACTGGGTAATCAACCGGTTTAATAAAATATATACTGAAGGTAACTGCGCCTTCTTGGCCGGTTTTTTGGTTGTTTTTTTTTTTGTATTGTCTACTCCGATTTAGTTTTTTTTTACTGTCTACTCTGAAGTTTTCTTTTCAGAGACAAAAACAACGTCATTCAATTCATAATAATTTTATAAAATGATAATTAATAAGGAAATCATTAGTTTATAATTATAAATTGAAATAAAGTGTTAATTTAGTATCAGTTTTAAAGTAATTATAGTAAAGTATTTATGGTATTTTTTTTTAATTTTGGAAAAACCTACACCTGTTGGCTTAGACTTTTCCTGAGTTAAAAATGAAAATAAATCGTTTAGTCTTTGCCGTCGACCCATTAGTCCTGGCAAATTGGTTTTTTTTTCTAACATAATTTCAAAAAGAACTTCAAAGGCACTCATTTTTATTTATTTTATTTTATTTTTTTTTTTTGTGAATATCTCGTAATGTGTTACTTCAAAGAAAAGTGAAATTCTTACTAAAAATAAAGTCAATTGAATTCTCCACAAAAAATCTATTATTTTTGTCTCTAGAGTGCATATTTTACGAGAATAACAGCATTCGAAAATCAGCAAAGATCACTTCAGTCCTCGAGCGGCTCTACAGCACTTTAATTGTACCTACCTTGTATATCAAGTGTTCTTATGAATAAAATAATAAAGAATAACTTCAAGAAATAACCTATTTTTTTTTTTTTTTTTTTACTAAAACCATACAAAAAATTAAAAATGCGTAAAATACTATATTATTCCCTAGTTTTTTTATTTACTAAATCGATATAAAAAATTTAAAAAATGCGTAAAATACAATATTATTCGCTAGTTTTTTTTATTTACTAAGGCCATACAAAAAATGCGTAAAATACAATATTATTCACTAATTTTTTTTAATTTACTAAAACCATACAAAAAATTAAAAATGCGCAAAATAATATATTATTCCCTAGTTTTTTTTTATTTACTAAAACGATACAAAAAATTAAAAAATGCGTAAAATACAATATTATTTGCTAGTTTTTTTATTTACTAAGGCCATACAAAAAATAAAAAAATGCGTAAAATACAATATTATTCGCTAGTTTTTTTACGTACTAAAACCATACAAAAAATTAAAAAAATGCGTAAAATATAATATTATTCATTTTTTTTTTATTTACTCAAACCATACAAAAAATAAATAAATGATGGGGAATAAAATTGGTGTCCGCGTCCGGAATAGAGAGGTTCTGTAATAAAGGGTTCCAAAAGCATTAAATTATTACATTGTTGGCTGAGGCCTTAACAAATTATCCACTAAGAGATTCTCTTAGTTTATTAAGGCTTCATTATACAGGGATGTCCGTTACTAGAAATTTCACTGTATTAGTTAAAAAAAACAAAAAAAAAAACTTAAAGAGTTACTATAAGGTTGTAACTACGGTATCACGTTTGCAAATGTTTGAAATTAAAAATATATATATTAAAAAAAATTTAATTACATTGTTGTGATTGATCATTTAAATTTTTCTTCTACTCAGATTGATTTTATTATATTTTCTCTCCTATCATCATACCGAATTATCGTTTCTGCGTATATTTGAAGATGCCTCTATATTTCGGTTCTCGTAGTTCTGTTATGTGACATCCACCCAAGGATACCTTGCTCAACATTCTTCACTTAGCGCCTTGATGGTCGTTGACCAACTCTTGCTGCTGGGCGAGTTGGGCAACGGCGAGATGTTAAGAAAGAGATTTGCAAATAGTTGAAGAATCCAGCTGATCACTTTTATCAGTACCAGCTGTCCGCGAGTTGGATGTTGTTTAAGGCGAATTTTATATCTCGATTTAATTTTGATGAACAAACAAGATATTTAGTTTCGCCAAGCGTTTGATCTCTGATGTTAAAAATAAAATATATAACTTTTCATCATACAGACATTTCAGATTCTCATAAATTTCGTAATTAAATTTGTCCGTAAATTTAGTGTCATTTAATTATTTTGTTTATAAATGAGAGGTAAAAAATTAAATGATTATTGAAAGTTCAAATGACCTTATTTTCTACCTTTGGCTCCTTTTGATTGGTAGACATTAACCCAGATATGTTTGTGCTTCCTGTATTACTAACGGATTCTAATACCTCCTTTGAAAACTAATGCTTATCTAGGAAGACCGTTGTAGGTCAATTATATGGAGCTTGTATCAACCATTTATCTACAGTTCTGGAAATTCTTAACTATATACTAACAACAATGTGATCCGCTTTTGCTTATGTTGAATCCTGAATTGTTTAAATAAAAATAAAAGTTACAATTATTTTAAATGAAAGAAAAAAAAATATTATTTTTGTGGTTTTATATTTCTTTCTCAATTAAAAAATGGAACTTCTTCATTCCAATTGTATTTGATGAAATCATAGATCCGGGAAGTATTCAATTATTTTGAAAATATGAAATCTGAAAATGTAATTTATGCTTCATTTGAATAAAATTGAAGCTTTTTACTTTATCTATTTCTCTATATTTATTATCAATAATATGTGTTTTTAATGAAGTATTTATTCTTGACTGTAGATTCAGTATGAGGAAAAGATGGTTGGGGGTGTGGTCAGTAATGACTGACACAATTAAGTAAAACTTATTTTATTTTTGCCGACGTTCCGCCTAAATTTCAGGCCTGATATATAAAGTTATATAATTCAAAATACGGTAAGAAATAAAATTGAAAATAATAAGAAGTAATGAGGAGAAGTTAATAGCATATGAAAGGAAAAGTGAATGATGAAAGAAAAAAAGAGATAAGAAGGATAGAAGAGTGAGAAAAAAGAATAAAACTAAAATAAAGAGTGAGTGAGTCTTTTATTTTTAATAAATATATAAAAAATGTTTTTTTAATTATACAATAAACAAAGTCTGTGGACGGATAAAACTTCAGCACTTGGTCGACTAGTAAATATTATGCTATGAGATATGTATGTAAAGATAGGATATATTTGTGAGGTACATGAGAAGAAAAACTAACACAAAAAAAAATACAAAATATAAGGATATTTTATATTGTGTAAATGTGGAAGGCCGTAAAATTTTTGGGAGAGGGGAGGGTCATATTTGCTATTGACCTTGGAATGGTTGGCTTCCCTAGATTAAGGATATGGGAATCACAGAACAACAGAAGAATAAATGAAGCAGGATTATGTGGTAGAATATGTAACAGTATACTATACAAAAAAAAGTATATATGAAATAGTTTGTAATATGGAAATATGTATATATAAAATATGGAATGGAAGGAATACAATGCATATACATATAAGAAATAATCAGAAAATATAGAAGCTATATTGTAAAAACATAGTTTCTATATTTTGTATAAATATCACAATATTTTTTGATGTTTCATTTTTTCAATTTCCATATTTTATGTTCAGATATTTTACATATATTTTCTTATCATATACTATTTTATATATATTCTAGGTATAATATTTGAAAAGATAGTTTCTTTGTTTCTTATAAATAGTACTTTTTGGTTTTCCTTTTTTATTATTACAGTTTCCTTTTTCTATATTCAGATATTTTTCATGTATTTCTTTATCAAATACTATTTTATATTTTCTTATAATTATGTGATACAATATTTACTGTTTCATATTTTCCTATGAATTATCAACAAAATCTATAAACTTAGCTCTGGTGAAAGCTTTCCTCTAGTTACAAATTAAAAAGAAACCACCTCGCATTATAATTACTGTATAATATTACACTGTGTTACTTTCCTGATAGCACCCCCATCTTCTCTTTGATTACATAAATGGTCAACAATATCCTTATTGTCTTTTCTATTAATAAATTTAAGATATACTTAGATTTACTTGCTACTTGAATGTTTAGTTAATAGCTTTATTAATTTTTTATTGTGTTTTTTTAGGAGGCTGAAGAGAAGAACAATGAATGCAGCGGAAAAGTACAAGATGTATTGACCGGTCAGCCGTTGGCTCTTCTCTCGTATCATGAAGCTCCTGCGTATCTCCAGTTCAATCCTTACATTAGGCATGGCTATAGAGGTTTCTTGTCGACTAAGATGTGCTTTGAGAGGTAATTGGAAATATTAAATTTAATTGATAATTTGTACTATTTTATTTATTTATATTAGTGTTTTTTTGTTATACATTGAAGGAGGCTAAGGAAAAAATTAGATGTTGATCAAATCTATGTTAATTAATTCCAACTTATTTTGTCATTAAATCACATTTGAAGACCCCCACAGTCCATTATGCTAAACTTATGTTACTCATTAATAATAAGATCTTTACGTAAATTTAAATTATTGCTAAAACTTCAATTTTTACTTCTTACCTTTCCTAATTATCAGAGATTAGAATATTTTGTATGAAGACTAACCCAACCTTAAGGTAGCAAGAGTCATCAGTTTTTAATTTTCCACCTATACCATTTCCAATCAATAGCTCTTACACAATTAGTAGTAACTGAAAATTATTTGTTTGGAAATAATTCAATGTGATATTAAAATTAAATTAGATATTATTTTAAAATAAAACAGAGATATTAGCACTGTAAATAATTTAATTCAGTGATAAATTAGCAATTATTCCTGAAGATATAATTTATGAATCTTCAATAAGTAACCTACTTAATAATTTTTATTTCTAACATCAGTTTTATGCTTATTTTTTATCCTATTTTTCTCAAAAGTATTTCGGAACTCTCAATTAATTTTGACTTTGTGAAAAAACTAAGGGAAAATAAATTAATTTCTTTAAGTATATGTATATATATTTTTTAGTTTTATCAACAAATTTATGAATTTTTTTTTTTATTTCAAGCATGTTCTGGTTGACGAACGAGACTGTAAATATATGGTCTCATATATTTGGCTGGATGTTGTTTCTCGGATTGACATTGTATGATCTCTGCCTACTGAACATCCATGCTTCATTCACGGATAAATTCATTGTTGGACTACTGCTAGCTTGTTTTCAAGTATGTTTGATATTTACATTATTTCTTAATGTTATTTATTTTATTTTTTTGGAAATATTTTCCTATTTCTATTTGTTCATGTTTAACAGTAGATAACTTTGTCACTTTTAACTACAGAGAAATTTTTTTCTTTCTTCTTCTGATGTTTAAAAATGATTAAACTTGATAAATGTTGGCGATTATCATTTATTTTGTTGAAAAACTTTCTAAAATGGGTGTACTGACTATAAATTAAAAAATGACTTGTTCTGGGACCAGGCCTTCTAAACACAAAAACAATGAACATAAATTATTGCTTATTGTTTAGCTATTATTATTTTGGTTAAAATAATTAAATGGATGTTTGAATATTTACTATTCATTGTTCATAATAATAATTTATAACAATTAGGCTTAGTGAACCTGAATGGTTCATCATTTTAGTTAATTTAACTTAAATGATTAACTATTTGAACTAATTATTTTAATCTAAGTTAGTTTAGATTATTATCTAGAATCTAAAGGTTCATATTAATTTACTACTTAATATTATACAATAATTCAATAAACTTTGACGTTAAATGTGTTTGTATTAATAAATAATCTAAACATTATTATGTTTTGTTTCAGATTTGCATGTTGATGTCTGCATTGTATCATATCTTCTCTTGTCGGTCTGAAGAGCACTTCAATTGTTTTCTATCATTTGATCTCTTAGGAATCGCTTTAAGCATGCTTGGTATTTATATGACTGGGGTTTACTATGCTTATTGGTGCCACAAGGTAATGATTAAACAAATGATTTTCTTAATTTTTTTTATTTTTATTTCTTTGACAAATATTTCTTTCTACCTAATTTCCTATGACGTATTTACAAAAAAATAAATATGCATACATGGGAAATCTAGGCTATTGTATGTAGGTAAATGATATTCAGTTAGATTATTGCAGTATTAGTAATTATCAGTTACAAATAGTAGTTTTGGTAATTTCTTGAAAAATTGAGTAATTGTGTTACCTAGTGCTGCTCACATAGTGAGTGGTACAATATTTTTCAAATTTATTTCACACCTCATAGAAATATATTAAAAAATAAGTTGATGGTATAGGCAAAATAAGTTTGCTTTTGATTTAATTTAAACTTGATGGTGTGAACTATTAATTTTCCTCTATCTTTGTTTCCAGGTTCCTTTTTTTAAAAATTAAATTCATGATCTAAATAATTCCAGCAATTATTGAACATCCACTTATTTTCATATGTTTTTTTATGATTAGACTAACTTTTTAATTTTCAAAAAATATTTTGTGAATTTATCAGTGGATTTTTGTTTAACTATACCATGTAATATTTTATTAGGAATTGCCTTGTCTTAATTAGGAAAATTTAAAAAAAAAAACACACATTTCCCACAAATTAAAAATTAGGTAGATAAATGTAATGCACGTAAGCAGTATTGAATTTAATGTTCATAATTTTTTTCATTTGTTTTCTTTTAGGGGTGGCAAACATTTTACCTTAGTACTGTGTTGACTATATTTTTGATAGCAATGTTGTTACAAGTTCCTAAATTCAATGTTGATTCAAATATTAAGTTATTCACATTTGTCGGATGGGCTGCTTATGGAATTGTTCCATCCTGTCATTGGACTATAATGATGGGAGGTCTTGAAAACCCTATTGTATCGGTAAATGCTTTATATTTTTTTATACACATATTTAGTTACAATATGCTCTTAAACTGATTATAAATAAATTAATAACAAATAAATATTAATGTAATTAAATATTTAAAAGGATTAAATTTTGATTACAAAATATGGATTCTGAAATATATATATATATATATTTTTTCTTTACAGCTGCTCCTCCCTAGGGTAGTGATGATGTATATAATTATAGGAATGGCATTTACAATTTATATCACAAAGATTCCGGAAAGGTTCTTTACAGGTATTTATTTTTTAACTAAATTTGTTTTAATTATACTGGTAAAATGTTTTTAATATAAAATTAATAATATGAGTTTTTTCTCCATGCCTCATTTGATTTAGTTCTTCAGTGTATGGGTAGCACCTAAGTCTGTTGGGGGGTTGCCCCATCAGCGGTTTGCAGACATGCCCTTTTTCTCTTTGCCCCATACTAACTTATGGCTTGAAATTAATGGATACTAACCATAAAGCCTAGAAAACAAAATACAAGCATCGGATATAAGCTTCCTTAGAAAGATGATGAGGAAAACCAGAGAGACCTAATCCGTAATAGAATCATTAGGTCAAACCTCTGTCAAATTAGCAGAAAATTCGGTTGAAGAAAACTTTCTAAGATGGTGTAGACATATTTTAAGATTAAGAGTCAATCGCCTTAGAAGAATTTAGGTTGATGGTAGAAGGCCTAAAGAAAGGATCTAACACACCTGTGAAGAAGGTGTATGAGGATATTTTGCTAAGAGAGGTAAGGATTGGAATAGGAGATAAGAGCCGGGTCAGTTTATGAGTAAGAGGATCATGGAACTCGATGCAGGCTATATAGACCCACATTGCATGAGCGGATTGTGATGATGACCACCTTTTTGACTTTGGATTCAGATCAAATTATCGATGTGTAGTTTTCAACAAATCTGTCCATTTTAAATTCATTTGTGCCACAATCACCTCTTAACGGATGTGCTCAGTACTGTTTGTATTTCCCATAGAAAAGTGCTTAATTATTATATACTGAAATTATTACAGCTTTATATAAACATTTTTTCAATTCTGCTCGCTGCACTTGCTTGACAAATGCACAAAAACCCAAGGGTCCTTGATAATCAAATAATATTATTACTAAATTATTACATTATTATGTAATATATAATTATTATATATAATTATATATTACATAATATATAATTATATGTATTACATAATATATAATTATATGTATGTAATTATTATTACATTATTATGTAATTACTACTTGATTTTTTTTTATAGGTAAAGTAGACTACATTGGGTCGTCTCACCAATGGTGGCATTTCTTTGTAGTACTCGCTCTCTACTATTGGCACAACACTGGCATTAAATACATTGAATATCGAATGAACCACGGCTGTGCTTTCGACCTCACAACGTGACCTGAGGAACAGTGGTTATTTGTGTATTTATTCAGGACAATTGTATAATTTATAGAAATTGAATTTTTTACACTCCTCCGGTGTATTGAACACCTGAGCTGGAAGTGTGAGGAAAATCTTTCCGAACCATTTTCCAAAAGTCCAAAAACTCAATAATTTAATTTTTATTTCATTTAAGTAGCCATTCAGTATGTTATATCTTCAGCTTTGTTGATACCCGCAAGAATGGTATTTTTATGAAAAATGGGTGGCTAGAAATCTTATTAGGATTTGTTTATCTATTGTAATTAAGTATATATAGTTTAAAATTTTTAAATTTCTCTTCTATGCATGCAATCATTCATAATATAAAAATAAGACAAAGTATACCATACTTCTGTAATTTTTCTGCTTATGCGATATGAGAAATAATCTGATATTGTAATTTCAAGGAAATACAATAAACCTTGATTAATCAGATATGGATTATTAGAAAGAATGTTATTAGAACAAAAATTGTATTGTGCATAATAAATTCACATTCAAATAAAAAAAAATTATAACTGAGAAAAATTATTAAAGAAAGTAAATTCTATGAAAAATCTATAATTTAAATTGATTTCAACCTCCATTGATATACTATTTGATCCTTTTTTAATTTATATTGGAAATCCCTTTAAAAAATTGTCATTTTTCATTGTTGATATACATATTTAAGTGGTACAGGTTAAAACTAATCTCACTTAAATTTTAAGGGTTAGAAGAATTTTGTTGAAGTAAAAGTTTTAAAAAAATTATGCATTTTTAAACAAATTGTGTAATATCATCAGTTGTATTTTCATAACAAAAACGTTAATAATTACCTACCAAAAAATTAATATAAAATTAAAATTCTTTTGTAATATTCAAGTACATTAGAAATGAATTTTTATATTATCTTTTTTTTAAATTACATTTTCTGAAAAAATTTAATATATTTTGATTGATGGAAGTTCAAAACAAATTTATTATACTGGTGAATACTTACTGTGATTTCCAAATGAACAGATGAATGTGAATTTAAGTACAAGTATGTCAAAAACTATTCTTAATTTTTAAAATTTTATTGTAGTAATTTAAATTTTCTTTTACTTTCTGTTTATTCATTTTTTGTTTAGAATGTTTCTTAGTTAATGAAAATATCATAATACAAATTATTTTTTAAATTTAAAATGGTTGATCAATAGTTTATAATTGTGGTTTTCCTGCTAAATTAAATTTTTGAAGAATAGAACACAATAGTCATATTAATTTTCTGTGGTACTTGATTTAAAATTATCTAAAATTAAAATTTGAATATATATTCATAAAATGTTTGCTTTCGCTCTATCAACTCAAAAAGCAAATTATTTTGGTTATTAAGTAGGAAGATAATAATCAACCTGCCCAAGTTGTGGTAGTCTTCAAATTTAGAATATTTAAAAGTTAATAAATGAAGATTTTGCTCTAAAAAGGTTATAACTGAGATTTCAGGTTTGATAAAAAATATGTCTTACTTTTAACCCAATTAACATATTTTCAGTTTTTGTACATAAAAAGCTTTGTTAAGGATTAAAGGACTGATTTATTGCTAGCAAGAGTCAGATTAGGTCATAAAGAAAATTAAAGATCGTTTTATTAAATTTTGTACTCGTACCTTTTTAGAGGGAAACCTTCAAATGTTAAAATCATAAAAGAACAGTTAAAAAACAAATAATCTGTCACACTTTGCACTTCATCTTTCATAGAAAATTTTTCTACTTAATAAAAAACATATATTCATTGATGCAAGTATCAGAACATTTAAATGTAATTTGAATACGTCTGCACAAATACTATTTGTTTGTTGTTACTTAGAGTTCTATAATGTTGCTTAAGGATTAGAAAATAAATCAGAATACTTTAGTGGTAACTTGTTGAATATATAAAAATAATTTATTAGAAATGAATGTTATTTGGCATAGCATACTATTTTTTATAAACAATATTTTAAATAGATTTATCTACTTCTGAAATTAATGATATTTCAAAGTTAATTCCTTTGTTTTGTTTAGAATTTAGAGCATTATTTACATTTATGATTTTATAGATTTCTTGATTATGTTTGTATTAACACATCATATGCAAGTCTGGTAAATTTATTGAGCATATCTATATATGTTTTTTTATTAAAACTATTTTACTGATACAATTACAAATTTGTAAGGATTTTTTTAAACTTTAATAACTTATTTTAACGTTATTTTGTCATAAAGCATATAGCAAAATAACATTACAAAATGTTAAAGCATTAATTGGGCTATTTGTTAAAAATAAAAAAAAGGACTGTACGACAATTTTTAATTTTGTTTTTGTAGGAAAAAAATGTTTTTAGTAAAAATTGTTAAAAATCTTTTTGTATATAACTATTATATTATTTGTTAGGAAAAGGACTTTTGATTATACATATCACTTTCTCTAGATTGAAACAAAATTTCTTTCTGCAAACTGATAATGCACAAATAAAATCAATTCATTCTAATCTCATGAATTCAATATAAATGTATGAGTATAAATCTATTTTATTTAGTAGTGTGACTGCAGAATCTGAATTCTACAACAAAAAAAAAAGTAAACAAGTAACTATAAAACAAATAGGTACCTGTCTAGCCTATACTGTGTTAATACAAACTCAATACACTTTTATCACGTTTTAATGTCTTCCATTTTTATATTATTGTTTCTGATAAATAAAAAAAATTTCTTTTTATTCTGAGCATGGTAGAAGACAATTGAGGTGAAGGCTGAAAAAATAATTATTCAAATTTAATTATTTTTCCAGTATCAGCGCATTTTAAAATTGTTAGCTTTATTGTTAAGCTTTTCATAACAACTAAGAATGAAGAGATTTTGCCTTAAAATGAGAATGTTAACTGTTTTACTTTAAATGCATGCTTAAATAATTTGTTATTATAAGTATGTTTTGTGCCTGTATGCCTCCTAAAACATTTTCGAATAGGATAAAAATTAATTTTTGAAATAATTTTTTTATTTTTATAACTTCATGTGTATATTATCCTGATTAGTTCAATGAATTTTAAATAAATTTAGTTGACATGAAAGAGCACGATACTCATCATACTTGGTTTCTCACACAAGTAATCTTCAACAGCTGTTGTTAATATAGGACTGAATCTTATTTTCTCTATTTACAAACTACTATATCTTTGATAATCCACTCGCTACTTTCTTTATATGTATTGGCACAATACTCAGAATTATTCATAAATTATAGACTATTAATGTTAACTTAAGATTCGTTTTAGTTTTACAAAGTTTTCTCTTACCAACATTTTCATTGATTATTTTTGGATACGGAACATTTATGGAATTGATTTTAAGGTATGTACTGAGAAAAAGTAAACTACAAAAATACGTTTTATGGTTCAATTAAAACATGTTTAAATCTATAGCTTAATGCTTTGAATTATATAATTAAATTTTGTCGGAATAATAGAAAAATGTACTGTGCTTGTATACAAAAACTTGAGAGTTGTTTTTCTTGCTTTCGTCTCAATTGTGACAGTTAACTTATGTAATTTTTAGATGTATCCCTATTTCAATTCTAGGTGATTTGGGAAACAAAGCTGCCTTTGTGATAATAGTAGTAGTTTATATTATTTTTTTCAATAAAATGTTTCGTTGAAAACAACAAAGAAAACTATTTTTAAATATAAATCCATGTCGATGTTACTCCATCAACAGGCATTTTTTATTACCTATGTATTTATTATTATTAATTTTTAGATATTTCAGTTTATGTGACGTATAAAGCACTAAGCTGTTAAAAATGTAAAGGCCTCATAGAGGATGGAGCTGTGATAAAATAGGTTTTCTTGAATAAACTGTTGAAGTTATGAATCTTGTTTTAATTTTTCTTCCTCTTTCCCTTGATATAACCTTAGTTTATAACCTTATTCATAAATTATTAAGTGTGTACAAAGTATTTTTTTTTTTACCCATTTTCTTTAGATTAATAATAGGGGTGTTCATGATGCGTTAAATATAAAAAGTTTTAACATGCTAAATATTGTAAATATAGGATTGTGATGAGTTTAATCTAAAGTTCATGTTATATGTTAAATGCTGAGCTCTTAGTGAAATTTCTAGGCAACTTATTTTGTAGACTTGTAATCTTTACGAGATAATAAAATCTCCAACAGCTTCGTCATATCATCTTCCCTACACCTTGTTCCTTGTTAGCTCTCCTATTTTTTTTCATTGCTTTATTAGTTTTAAAAACGTCCAAAACAAAAACAACATGAACTACGATTAACTAACCAATCAAAACTACAACAGACAAAATGGTGTGGAGCTCAGCTAGTCAGTTGCGTGACATCATTCACCATTTAGCATAAGTATTAATCGATTCTAACCATGTTAAATGTTATATTGTTTTTACAAGAAATATTTATATTTCTCTATTTAACACAACTTTTACCATTTAACACGTTTAACTAAAGATCATGGATACCCCTAATATTTATTTTGTCTAAATAAATTGTGTAAATCATTTTTTATTGAATACACCTCATAATAACCAATTGGAAACTGATTTCATTATGTTAAGTTCACCGGAAATCAAGTTTGAAAAAATTTCTTTTAATTAGGTAATTTAAGTAATATTGGTATTATAAAGTAGTAATTTATTTATTTTAACTTCAGGATAATGAAGATGAAAAAATAATAAGATATGATTACAAAACATATAAATTTGTAGAGTAAAACATTTTGCTGCATGAAATTGAAAAGTCAGTTCATATGGACTACAACATGATGGAAACAATAAATGCAGCCTCCAAATTTTAGACACATGTGAAAAACATTCATAATTTTCTTCATGCATTACAAGATATCTATAGGATTGAAAGAAAATGAAAACGTAATTCTGAGTTAAGGATTAACTACATAAGGATGAGCATTGCCAGCTTATGTTTTAGAATTAATTAATTACCTATATTACAAAGGACTTACTTACATTTATCAAGAAATTAGACTGGACAAACAATTCTTTCATTAAATTATTTTTCTATTATATTTATGGTTTTATTATTTGAAATAAACTTTGCATTTTATTTTATTCTGGTTTATAGTTTAACAGTAACTGTTTTACACTCATAAAAAATATTATCATAATCAAACTTTAATAACTTAACTTGTAATAATTCTGAAACTGTGTTATGTATTTGTCCATATAGTGTAGTGCTTGTAGCATAACAGATAAAGATAAACTGGCAAAGAATGCAATTATGAAAGATTCATTGAAACTGGTATTTCTTCAATGCTGTAAGTGCAAAATTAAACCAAAAAGACACTACTGATTTAACCTCACATTGCCTTTGTCGCTTAAGCTGTTATACCTCATAAGTAAAAAAAAAATTTTAATACTTTAAAAAATCATCTACCATTCTAGAGACATCTTATGTCAACCATCGCTAATAGAATAGGAGGTATATAACATCAAGTCCTGAAAAATATTAAGAATGCTAAATAAAAACAGAAAGGTATATCCTACAGGTTACCAACCTTTCCTAACCGGAGTGGGAGGGTCAAGTTTTCATTCCGTGGGGCCACCACAAAGTAAAAATCAATCCCCCTCAGATCGGATAAGAACTGGCACGGCTGCAGTAAGAGGTAAGAGTAAAATCAGGTTGTCAAATAAATCAGCTAGTCTATTTTTGAGTCCTGATTTTACAATTTTTAACTAAATATGACTAAAAAATATTCATTTATTCCTGCCCAAAAGCAGTGGTAGCTACAAGCAAAACCAGTGTGCTAATCTTACCTTAACAGTATGGTTAAGAACATTTTTCATATTTTCGACTTGTTCAATTCTAACGAATGTTTTGCCACTGCAAATGGCAATAAGTGTTTCCAACTGAGTCCTTAAAGAAGAGGCTTCTAGCTTAGCATGTGGAAAGGACCTTTTGAATGTTTTCTTAGTCGAGATTTTTCTAATCTAGAAGAAATTTAAAAATTTCATTTATTGAAATGAAAAATTCCTTGATGAGTTTAGAGCTCTCTCAACTGTATTATAACCTCATTGAAAATGAAATTTTTCTGTCTGGTTTAATCTATTTCTGAATCAACAACAAGTTTATCACAAAATGTTATCGTAGTTTCAATTATGTCATTCAATTCCATATTATTAAAAATTACCAAAAGCCCATTTATGATGCCTTCGATAAGGGTTATGCCTTCAACAATACTGAAAAAAGGTTTATCCAACATGTCAGCATTTTTATTTTATTAGCAACCATCTTCATGAAATAACGAACCACAATGAAGTCAAAAGTGTAGTTCTTCTTAAACAGTCCGAATGAATCTGTTCTGGTTGTGGAGTCTAATGTTTTGTCCGGCGAAATTTCTAGGATGAGATCCACAGTTGCTTCAAGAGATTTTTGAACGGCTCTTATGGCTGAAGCAATAGCATTTCAATTAGTCACAGAAAGATGTTTCTTTAGTTACAGCCCTGTCAATTTCTATTGTTTTTTAAATGTTTGAATTTTTTTTAACAAGATGAAAAAAAAAAACATGTATTTGTTAAATTTTAAAAAAGAGTTGTAAAATTTGTTTACATGCGAGACATCAGATGCCGTATTTGGTCCCTGATCTTGGTAAAATGCATGGGGCACCAGGTAATTGAGGAACTATTTTTGTTTTTGCTCCCATGAACCATCCATCAATTAGCATAATCATATAGTTTAAAACCATTTTTGTTGTATATATTCCTACTTCATTCAGCTCTGCCACACTTTTATCACAACATTCAACAGTATCTACTTCAACATTTCTCCTGAGACTCCATCATCAATGACAGTTCTCACCACAACACAGTGTGTCTTTGTATGGAACTTATAGTGAAGTATCAGCCATTATAGAAAGCAGGATGGCTCAGTAAGGCGCTGTGTTGCCAACTCCAAGAACCCATCTGTGGCAGATAATTATTTATTCTGTTACTGTAGCTGTGAGTCAACTCTGTGGGTTCGGGGAGCCCTCCAGCCTAATGAAATGGGTACCCTTAGTTGGTGAAAAATCTAGCTGTTGAGCGTAATCATGAACAAATCATTTATAATATCATCATTATTCAAGAAACAGTACTTCCTTACTGAGTACTGAACCACTGACAAATCATGGAGTGTAGTGGTACACATTATAATATTTATTTTTCATCAGCCATTATAGAGAGAAAAGTTTCAGCATCCATCAATGCCTTACTTCAGTTGCAACTAAGTACATTTTGAGAAGTTAGACTTCATTAAGTAACCTTATATGGTCTTAGGTTCCATCAATTAGGCTAGCTCTTAAGATGAAGTTAAAAATCTGACAATAGGTACCTTCCTGAAAAGAAATATATTATCTAAATGATAATTCTTGGTTATCAAGAGCTTTGCCAATTTCATAATATATAAATGCAATATTCACAATATGAAGTACATTTTCAGAACTTCAATTTCCTTGAGGAGAAGATGGTTGGGGGTGCGGTCAATGAAACACAAATAAGTATGACTAACTTATTTTAATGTGCCGACGTTTCGGCTAGAGTTTCTAGCCTTCTTCAGGGCTGCTCGCTGAAAAGTTGAGCAGCAGCGAGCAGCCCTGAAGAAGGCTAGAAACTCTAGCCGAAACGTCGGCACATTAAAATAAGTTAGTCATACTTATTTGTGTTTCATTGACCGCACCCCCAACCATCTTCTCATTTATCATCCACGGTCAACTATCTCTCATAATTATCAATTTCCTTAGTTCTTGGGTTTTCAAACTAGTAAGAACTTTTCACTTACCTGTTGCTGCTCATGACAGCACTTATTTTCTTTTCTGTTCAAATTCGTAATTTATCACCGTAAAAGGTATGATTGGTATTAATATTAAATTATAGTAACTCTTTGAGGAAATGTTTTATCACAGTTTTCGCAGTTCAAAGTAGGTTTCAAAATTTCAAATTTCCCAATATTTTGGGCTTTCCAAATTACAAGGTGACACCCCTTCCCTTATCCTGCCTTGCCAATATCCCTACTAGAAGAGGTTAATAAGAAAGACAGGCAGAGATCTAAAAATTTGTCAGTTAAATCACTTGTGATTCAATAGATTTTTTAAGAAATCCTTTCATCTTAAGACAATCTAGAATAAAAACTGTAAAAGAAAAAGTTATATAATTAAATTCAGTATCAACATTTATCGAGCAATGTTACTTCTTTAATATTTAAGAAAATGAGAACAGTTGTATAAAAATATTATTTTCAAGAATGTACAAAAGTAATTAAGAAGAAGTAAAGTAGAAGGAAATGGAATCAAATAAAACATTATTTAGAAAAATATACATATATATTCTTTAATCATTATACCAATCTAAAAATAACAAAGAAAACGACATGACTAGCAGAAAAAAAAGTAAATATATCCGTAGACTAGCATTACTTTGAATAGCTTGTCGTATTTGAACGTTAGCATCTTTCAAATTTTCTGTTGTGCCAACAAGAGTTGTAGAAATCCTTTCAATTTCGTCACTCTGCTCCATTACTTTCTCCGTGAAAACTTCTTGAAGTTCTGCAATTTTAATTACTTTACTCTGAATGTCCTTCACCTGAAAAAATAATAGCATTAAGTAAGCCAAATATGAAACGTAAATAAAGGTAATATCTTAAATGTTAAGCTACATGTCTTTTTAGTAGGGAGAACTCAGACTGATTAAAATATTTAATTAGCTACTTCAATGAACCTATTAGCATATCCCACAATTCCTAGCACTCATTGTTTGTATCTAGTTTAAATACCTGAATAGAGGGTTGAAATAACAGCCAACATTAAATAATAAACAGCTACTGTTTCACGCTGAATGACTCCTCACCTACCATTATCTATATTTAAGACCACTGTCAACTAGCTCTTAATTACCTCCTTTTTATCTTACCTTTAAATCAATAGACTAAATGAAACTATAATAATACAATCCAAGACATAATTGGAGAATCCCAAAACATTCATGTTATAATTTGATTTAACATTTAGAGTAGTGAAAAATTAACGGCAGCAGCTACACCTCTATTGGACAGTACTATATCAATGATATTAAACAATAATTAAAAAACATGTTTATGCTGTTAGTGGAAGAACTCATCATGATATTTGCAGAAAATAGAATTCTAACTGAATCAATTATAACAGACACAATTTATGAGCATAAAGAATACTATAGATCAAATTATGACAATAAATAATAAAAAAATTGGATAAAATATAAATATTGACCTCATCATTTAAACTATTTAATTCATTGTAGAGTTGTTCATTCTCCATTTCAAACATCTGCAGTTCTTCCCCTGACAGAGTGTTTTCTTCTGTCGCATTCACAGCAGCAAACGTTGAATAATGGAGGCGTTCTGAATCTATAACTTTCTTATCCTCTATTTCAATTTGTGATTTACTTTTATCACGCTCTTTGGTTTCAGCTAAGCTGTTATTTTCCTTAAAATCTAAATTGCCTTGAGTTAGTTTGGACATTTTTTGCAATTCTACAGTCAATTTTACTCTTATTGCCTTTTGTTCTGTATATATTTTACAAACAGCCTTTAAATATGCTTCGATTAAGTCAAGGATGGCTCTTCGGTTTTCAATTGCTTGATTCTCTTCATCAAAATTATAAGTCTCTTTCTTGTAAGAAGAAATCAACTGAGTACAGGTTTTTATAATGTGTTGAGCTTGATTATCTACTTTGTCTCTGTCAAATTCAGTCATATCATCATTGTTAATTAAGTTGACAGGAGACAGATTCATATATGACTTGCGCTTATCCAAAAGGAAATCTCTAAGCTTACTTATTTGTTCAACAAGGTCTTTGAATTTTGTAATGCAAGGACATTTTTCTTTTGATTTATGAAATAAATCTGTATCACTAACGCTACCTCCTAATGCCTTTACTTGTTTTCTTTTCTCCTTCACTGTGGATCTAAACAAGGGAGTAATATCCATCTCTTTAATTTTTAAAGATGTCGAATCAATATTAAGATTGTTCTGAAAAGTGTATTAGTAAAAATAGTTGCATCATCGATTCGAATAACAATTGTAAATAAATATTAACATTCAAAAGAACGAAATCAATTTAAAGATATACTTTGTAAATACACAACACTTTGACAGCACACGAAACACGTCGACAATGGGGAGGTTATATTTGTTAAAACGGACACCGTTATCAATCTTGACATTTAAAGATAAAAGAGAAGATATCTTCATGGTATACCAGGAGATAAAGCAGTTATTAAAATTCAACGGGAGAATAACTTAACAAGAGCCAAAGGCTGAAGTCAACTTGCATTATTTATATTTAAACATATACTATGGCGGTTTTATCTGGACTGAAGAAAATATTAATTGCCAATAGAGGAGAAATCGCTTGCAGGATTATTCGCTCAGCAAAAAAACTTGGAATTAAAACAGTTGCAGTTTACAGTGAAGTAGACTTAAATTCGATGCATGTTCAAATGGTAATTATTTTATTAACCCCCCCCATCCACCAAAAAAAAAAATCAGTCATTCATTGCTAATTTAAAAATAATTAATGTTGAATTTCGTCAGTATTTTATAAAAAAAAAAAAAAACTATGTTTTTAATAGTAATTCTTACTTCTGTTTCTTTTAAAAGAAATATTTTCTTGTTCAATTCAGATATATTTTTTTATATCATAAAAATGTCAATATTTATTTTTTATTATATCACTTAGTCTAGTTTTTATTAAGTAAATACGGGCTATTAGGAATTATATCTTTATATAAATATTGTTTAACTTAGTCAACAATTACTACCATTTAATATTAATATTATTTTTCAGGCAGATGAAGCATTCTACATAGGCCCAGCAAGTGCTCAAGACAGTTACTTAAGAGGTTTGAAATTTGAATAGCAACCCATTAATTTGTATTATTGATTATTGAAAATGCAATTTTTGAAAATATTATAAAATAGATATATTTATTTATTAATTTCAAAAGACCCAGTAGTAAGTATTTATTAATTTTTAATTTCCTCTCACAAAATGTGAAACATTATGCAAGGATCCATCATGTTATCTCAGAGTTCCTCACATAAAAAAATCTCATTTGTTATTTATTATGTAAAATGTTTGATAAAAAATGTTGGTTATGAATCCATTTTTTATTATGATTTTTTTTTTATATTCTGTACATTACATCAACAGTAACAAAATCTATAAAAACTAGTAGAAATGTATTCTTTACTGAATACCTTCTTTAAAGATTTAATAATGACCTAGCAATTTGGCTTCAAAGCTGCTATTTAAAATATTCATGTGAGAGTCAGACTAATAATCTTTTATATTTAATACTTACATAGTCAATAGTATTAAATCATTGTCCAGTCCCGTTATTAAAATCTTTATACCAATGTTTGACCAGTTGCGCAACTTGCCAGGTCTAATTCATTACTGGGATATTTTATCTGTGCTTCGTCATCTTTAAGTTCTTATTATCAAATTATTCCTAATCAAAAATTTTGTTTTAGTTGTGCTCTTTTCAGTTTTTTTATTTATTATACTTCATCTATAAGAATTTATTGTTGTTACCGATTTGTATCTCTAATAGAATTATTTGATCAGAATTCACTATTAAAATTATGACCAAACTGATTTAGTTTTTTCTTAAAGTGTCAGCATAATGAAATCCCCAATTCCTATTATCTGATTTATTATTAACTGTTATTTTGTTGTTTTTGGTTAATCTGTCAAAGTTCTAACCATTTTCTATTTCTATTTAGGTCTGTCAAAATTAAATTTGTGTAGTGATTATATCAGTTTGGAACAAATTTTCCATTTTATTTTTCATATGTTCTCACTGCACTACATCACCTAGTAAAGCCGTATCGACCAAAATCATTTCAGTTAAGAAAAAAAATGAATCCAAATATATGAGGTTGTTTTGGATAAACATATGTTTTTGATGATTCTTGTAAAATTTTTGAAAATATGTAGAGTCTGTTTTGAAACTTGGCAAGTTATATGCAAATATATTTTTAAAAATTATGAACCGAAAGTTATGTGATCATAGTTACAATCAAGGAATGAAGGCCAAAAGATGCTATTTTGGACTTAAAAAGCACTTGAGGAGTCGAGCTGTCACTCGCCGCACCAAATGCTAGACCAGACACTAATCCAGCCAGTCCTCACTTACGGATCGAAAGCCTGGACCCTGACAAGCGCTGAAGAAAAGGAGATCTTGGTCTTCGAAAGAAAAATTCTGTGCCGAATATTTGGTTGTGTCAAGGTAGATAGATGTGATGCGGCACATAAGGCTGGGGAGGCTGCACTGGGCTGGCCATGTTGTCAGGATGCCAGCGGATGAGATCCCGAGGAGATTGCTGGACTATAAGCTGCATCGGACCAGAGGAAGAGGCAGGCCAAGGCTGAGATGGGAAGATGCCGTCATCAGGGATTCCAGGGAACTTCTGAGCATCCACAACTGGAGAGCGGGCGCAAAAGAACGAGCTACATGGCGAAGGCTCATTGAGGAGGCCAAGGTCCAAATTGGGCTGTAGCACCACGGATAGATAGATAGTTACAAACATATTCAATTTTTAATTATTAATATCAATCTAGTTAAATTTATAATCTAATCTGAAGCATGTTAATAATTTTTTAATGAAATCAAATTAAGTTTTTAATTTAGAACCCTCAAAGCTTTTAACTATATAAAAATTATTTATATATATTATTTTCTGAATAATAAATTGAATATTTATAACAAAATTTCATAACACTATTAGTCTCATTAATATACAAGACTTTTGGGTGTTATAATGCTACTTGATTTAATGGAAATAAATTATTTTCAGTTTTTGTGGTAAAATGGTTATACTTAATTTATCTTCTATAAATTGCTTACCTTTGACAGCTAAATTTATAATTTTGAAATTATCATTGAAGGAAATAAAATAATTGAAGCTGCAAAGAAATCTAATGCTTCAGCAATACACCCAGGCTATGGTTTTTTGTCAGAAAATGCAGAATTTGCTGAGCTATGTACTAATTCAGGAATAATATTTATTGGGCCTCCTCCATCAGCCATCAGAGATATGGGCATTAAAAGGTAACACTGTTTATTTATTTCAGTGCATGGTAGAGGTTTTTAAATGATCCTGTTATAGTAACAATTGTGAGTTTTTGTTAAAATATTGCAGAAATATTTTGAAAACAGGTGCAGAATAGTCCACCACAAATACCGCTCACTCAGATTAGGCTATGGACTACTGATACGCTATGCCCTATTTAAGCAAAACTTCATTATCAAAATTTTGCAAAGAAAAAGAAATTACAACACAATTTCACAACATTTAGGATGTAGTCCCAAATTTGGAAAGTTTTAGTGAGGCAGCAGTGTGTAGCCATATATTCATTTGTATTATTTATGAAAAGAGCTTTCTTAGAAGTAGAAATAACTTTTTTTTATCTCTTAAGGGCTGTGATCTAGTGAATGGAGATATGCTACCATTGTCAACTGTTTTTATATGGTTAGGTTTCAAAGGGGAATAAATAAATTATAGAAAATATTTTATAGAAAAGTTTGATAATGGTTTGCTGCAGATCTACTCTTTTTAATTCAACAGATAATTTTTTCACCTCATTTTTATATTTACTACATTACAATTACTGTTCAATTATTTTACAAACCTTATTTAACATAAAACCTCCCCTGTACCTCTCTTCAACTTGGTAAATATATTTTTTCTTCACTGCATTATCTCTATTTTTATTATCTTTTAATATATTTAATTTTTTTTATGTATCTTATAGTTTCATAAAAAAGTGAAAAATTCTTTATTACCGGCTCCTCATCCACCTCTTATTATACAGTCTCACCTGATGGTCTAAATGCATTTTTAAGTGAAACTCTTCCGAATGAGCCTCAGGTCTACACACTTTCCTATCTTATCCCTCAAACTCCATTTAACCCAGATCATTTCTATTTCCTTTACATAACTCCCGATGATTTAATTACTTCTGTGCTCAAATCCCAAATGAACAATGTTTGACAAGACCAAACTGCGGTAAAAATAATTAAACTAAGCCTTCCTGCCATCCTTGCAGCCCTTCTGCACATTTACAACATTTTCCTTCAAAACTCAGTTTTCGTTTAATTTTTTATTCTATTATCTTTCAAGAAATACTGAACTAATATACATTTTTTACTTGACTAACACCTTTCTGTATATATTATATTTTTCTTATCTAATAAAAAAAATTCTGCAGAGCAGAGTGGTTCAATGCATAAGGTACTGTGCTACCATCTCCAAGGACCTGGGTTTGAATCTGGCTGTAGTAGGTAATTATTTATTCTGTTACTATAGCCATGAGTCAACCTTGTGGGTTGTGAAAGCTCTATGGAATCCATCCAGCCTCATAAAGTGGGTACCCTTAATTGGGGAAAAATTTAGCAGTTGAGCGTGGTCATGAACAAATCACCTCCTTATACAACCATTGTTTAATAAACAATACTTCCTTACAAAAATACTGAATCACTGACCCTCGATGGGTTGTAGCAGTCCAGAGTCAATATAGGTTGTAGTAGTTTTTCATTTTCAAGAAAAAATTATAAAAACTATTTTCTACACTGATTTCCTTCTAATCAGCACTAACAATTTTTCGTTTTGCAGTTTAGCCAAAGAGTTGATGGGTAATGCTGGAATTCCAATTGTACCTGGTTATCATGGAAATGATCAATCAAATGACAGACTTAGACAAGAAGCCGATAAAATTGGTTATCCTTTGATGATTAAAGCTGTCAGAGGAGGAGGGGGGAAGGTATGATGGTATATTCCCCATATTTTTTTAAATTTAAGTTATCAATAATGTTATTTTTCAATAAGTTACAAGTATTCAAAATTATACTTTGGCTTGATTGTTTGAAAAAAGGTATCAAGACTTTCCATCAACTAATTAGAGAGGTTCATTATATGAATAGTTTTAGTTCATACAAGAGTAGTTTCTTATATTGAAATTGTAAATTTCTATTATTCTTTTGAATATAGTTATTTAATTCTTATTTTCCAGGGAATGAGGATTGTAAAATCTGAAACTGATTTTCTAAATGGATTAGATTCAGCAAGGAGAGAATCGCTTCGAGCATTTGGAGATCAAGACGTTCTACTTGAAAGGTAAAAAAGATGTTTGCGAGTGTCAGTATTTGCTTTAAAATCTATAATAAAAACTAGTTATTGTTTGATTAAGACAGATGAATAATTCTTTCTGGTTCATAAAATGACTAAGAATAGTAAATAGTTTATACATATTAAATTATGTTTTTAATAATACATTCTTCGCATTTATCTCTTTTCAAGATTCCTATCAAGTTATCACTTCTCTAACATGACCATATATCCTAAGGTTAGTACTACAACTAGTCAACAACAATTCAGCTTTTTGAGAAAAGTAAACTGTATGAAATTGCCTAGTCATAGAATTGGTTTTTTCCTGATGATCAACTTATCTGTTTTTGAAAATGATACACCCTCAGATCATCTGCTACAGTTTCCTAGTTTTAGTATGTTGTGTACCTAACCTTATGGTTCCTTTCAAAACCAAATTGTATTTTGCAATATTTGTAATTATCATGGTGCGTATTTGCCCCATAATATATTAAAATCTAAAAATGGTGACGATCATTTTTGGTACAAAATAGGAATCGCTTCCTCTTCTTCTCAACCTAATATCTATTCATTTAACCTTTAATTTATTATTTATTTACGCCCATAATGTTTTAAATCATTGTTATGATTATTAAAGGTTTAATAAAAATTTTCCTATTGGTATATTTCAGAAATGGACAAGGGTTAGGAGATATACAGTACCCACAATGCTTAATCATAAATTTTCTACTAGTATAACTTAGAAATGGACATAGGAAAGGGGCTAAACGGTTCCCATAGTACCATCACAAAGACATGCAAACAGATTTTATTTTATGGACTACTTTACTCTAAAATTAGAATACAAGAAGTTTTATTTTTAAAAAAATATTTCTAATTTTAATATTGCATGTTCATACTTTTTTTTGTTTTACTAATTTACTGATATTTATGTTCTTATTTTATTGGAAAATATACCTCAAATTTTCATCACCATCACCTCCTAGTTTTGAAGAACAGTAAATTTTTAAAAATAATGGTCTATATTGACAAAAGGTCATTTGTTTTAAAATATTTTTTTGGCATCAAATATATGTTAATTAAGTTAGTTTTTTTTTCATTTTATTGTTTTGTTTATTTTTTAATAACCAAAGAGTTATAAAGATAAGGTGCATTTTCTGGAAATTTCAAAAACCATCTTTTAATTTCAATTAATTTTTTTATAATCATAGTTTATTTATTTAACTGACCTCTTTTATTATTTTTTTTTCCATTAGGTATATTGAAAGGCCTAGACATGTGGAAGTTCAGGTGTTTGGTGATAAACATGGAAATTATGTTCATCTCTTTGAAAGGGATTGTAGTATTCAACGCCGTCATCAAAAGATTATTGAACAGGCTCCTGCTGTAAGCTATAAAATATTATTAATACATTTAATATTGTTAATTAATTAGCTATAGTTGATCTGTTCAAATCTTAATAAATCATAATAACAACTCAGCAGGAGATATAAATTAACTGTTAGGAAGACTTCAGACACAAATCCTTCAGTTGATGACAGCCAACCAACCAATCTTTCACCAATTCAGGCGATATTAGAACAGAAAAACAAAATAACATATATTCCACCTATGGAAGAACATTGACGTTAGTGTAAATTTTTCTTGAATTGAGTTAATAAATCTTAAAGCACTATTAATTGCTAATTTAATGTAAAAAATATACCTATTATCTTATTATAATATCTCTATTATCATTATATTAGCTCAGAATATGGATGTTATATATTTTAGTTTCTTGTACAGTGGTTATCAGAGATCTTCCAAGTTCTTATTTAAAAAAAAAAAAAAAGAACACACATTAATTCTCAAAAATTCAGTACTTTATAATCATGTCAATGTTTTTCCAAAGATACCAATATTCAGAAAAACTACAGCTTGTCTCACATCAAATAGAGACAGTGCATCAATTAAAGATACTTGGCAGATAATATACATATATAATTTGATAGATATCTTTTTGGCTGTTAATGTTAGATGTGTTATTTTAGAAACTCAAGACTTTGTGTCTGGAACTTTCCAATTATTTCCTAATATTTTTCAAATCTTTTGATAGCCCCTGATTGATGATTACAAGCGAAACGAACTTGGAGTTGCTGGTGTTAGTGCTGCCAGAGCTGTTAACTATGTTGGAGCAGGAACAGTGGAATTTATTTTAGATACTAAGGATTCTACTTTTTACTTCATGGAAATGAATACGAGTATTCATTTCCATGAAGTAAAAATTATCATTTTCTATACGAAAATGATAATTTTTACTTCATGGAAATGAACACAAGACTTCAGGTATCAAATAGATATCCATAGGATAATATATAAAATATTTATTGATATTTTGATAATTGAACTATTACTATTAATTATATTATTACATTTTATTCCTTAATAAAGGTATCAATACAAATATTGATTTTATAATGCTTGGCTCTTAAGAAATTTAAGGAAGATAGTCTTTAAAATCTAAAGTTAAAATTGTATTAGTTCAAGCCTTAAGGAATAAGCTTAATTATGGGAAAAATATTAACATATCTGTCATGGTATGTGTTTTTAGTCTAAGTACAAATTTAGGAGGTGGGGTGCACAAATATCAGAAGGCCTTAGTCAATTTAGGTCCAGTAAGGTTAAGTTAGGAGGACAGGAGGTGAATTGTCTACTACTAATGACAAGCAAGTTCCAAGGATATTCTTAGTCTTGAATCTCCATAGGATGGTAGCAACATTCTGTAGGGTATGTGCCTACAGTCAATTGAGGAGTGCATATTCTAAGGTGCAAGATCTTAGAGCCCTGTGTAGAAGGACAGAATGCCACCACCTAGCAATCCGTAACCGTGTGCAGATCTCAGGTCAAGCATCGAAGAAGTCCTTGATGGCTAGGCTGCATGACTGAAGGTGTATACTCCTGAATGGAAGACAATCAACCTGGTCTTGGAGATACAGTTGTTGTAGTTATAAGGCCAAGCAGAGTGTTGGGTATTGAGGTCTCCAAGGCATGTTACAGCAGCAACATTACTGAAGTGAGGCTAGACCTCAGTCGCTTAAAGAAACAGCTGAACGTGAACTGTTGTTTAAACTGAAAAAATTATGGTTGTTCTTTTAGACTTAATTTAACAGTAACAGATGTAAAAAAAAAATAATAATAAATTAATAATTTAAAAAGTTTTATAACTATCAAAAGAAATCTGAGTATCCTGTGTATTTTTTATGGATTGATATAGATTCAAACAGTTTAACCATACTAACCAATAAATTAAATGATAATAACAACAAATATAGGTCAATAATACTGGACAATATTATTTTTGTAATAGCAGAAGGCTATTCATGCCAATGTATAGATGTTTCACTACATGATTTTTTTGGCCCAAATTGAGATGTATATATTTTTTTTTTATCACACAAAGATTATTTAAAAATTGTATAGAGGTCACAATTAATATTATTTTAATCCAGTTTCAATGGTATGCTCATTGCATTTTTTAATGATTGATTCAAATTTTCAAACAATTCTTTTAATAAATCTAAAAATTTACAATCCATACATTGGCATTGCTTCATTTATCTTTACACTTTGCAGTAAGTGAAAGTTTAGTAATAAAAAAAATCTGCCTAGGTTGAACACCCAGTAACCGAAATGGTTACAGGTGTTGATCTGGTTGAATGGCAACTACGAGTAGCCGCAGGCGAGCCTATCCCTTTGAAGCAAGACCAGTTAAAATTATCAGGATATGCAGTTGAAGCCCGAATATATGCCGAGAATCAGGACTTCATGCCTACTGCTGGAAAAATCGAAGCTATTTCTCTTCCTGAGGGAGAAAATGTTCGTGTAGAAACAGGTGATTCATTATAACTGTATCTCTTTTTAGAATAAATCCATATGTTGCCAATAACATTGATGTTTTATTCATAATTATATTTATAAATTGTTTAAGTTACTAATAAAATTAATAATTACAAATAAAATTCTATTACTAATTTTCTACTATAATTTATAAAGCCATTGAACGTAGAAATTGGTCAAACAACGTACTTTAAGGCCTAACTTATCAAGTGTTTGTTTGAACCTGAAAACCTGAAGATTGAGCATAATCCCCAACATCCATAACAACCCACTTCCTGCTAAAGTTACAATATTAGCCACTAACAGCACTCCCTTATTAATGGGAAGTGTTTAGGAAAACACTCACAAATTAAAGTGTTGTCCATAAGCCCCATATGATAAATTTAGTAAAGCAAAACTATATTTCTTAATGAAAATTTTTTCTACTTTACGATGATGCAATTTGAACTTTTGAAATATTAAAATAAAAGTGCCTGAAATTGAAAAACTGCATCAAACCCTCCACTCCCGCCCTCAATGTTAGCCTTATTTATCTGACTTTTCAAACAGACAATTATAGCGAGTAGGTTGGTCGATGTACGACATGTCACAATCTCACAAGAGGAGATCATAACACAAAAAAAGGCAATCCTTCCCTGCCAGACCCGCCCTGCAGACCCGAAGGTCCTATATCACTTTTGAAATATTAGCTTAAAACAGGAAGAGAAAACTTTAAGATAGTTTAATCGAGCAATATTTAAAAAGCGCCTGAAATTGAAAAACGGCATCAAACCTACTCACTGTAATTGTCTGTTTAAAATGTTAGATAAGTAAGGCTACCATGGTGGGCGGCCGTGGAGGGTTTCATGCTGTTTTTCAATTGCAGGAGCTTTTTAAATATTGCTCGATTTAACTATCTTAGAGTTTTCAATTATTCAATTGTCTTTTGAAATTCTTGGCAGGGCCCTTCCAATTTCGGATCCATATTTTGTTAAAATATGGATACATTTTATAGATTATTTTCTTTGCGTTTTTGAATTTTGAATTGATATGATGATTAAATAATAGTTGTTTTTTTTTTGGTATGTTATGATTTCCAGATATTTCATACTACCCTAAATATTATTGAACAAAAATTGTTAAAACTTGTGTAAAATTGTATAAAAAAAAGAGAAAGAAAAAATCTTTTGGTAAAGTTGCAAATGTTTTTATGTGTTTAACGACTAATATTTTTATAATTAAGAATTTATAAAAAAAAAATTGAGCGATTATATTGACGTGGACCTCTCATAAGTAAAAACGCTAAAACATTACTTTCTAATATTAACATTGCATCAGAAAAATTTTAATTGTCCTTTTGTGAGGAATAGAACATTAGGAATCTATTAGAGCCATACCCTTCTTTAGGAAATCCTGTACAAAGACAAATAAACAAACTAGGAACTGCATCTCCCAGATAAGTGGCGACTGACAGAAGGTTGATAATGAGAGTCATGCCTATTATTATTTTTTTTTACGTATTTACTTTAAATTCTTTTTTTTCAAGGTGTAACTAGTGGTGATGAAGTAACTGTACACTATGACCCAATGATTGCAAAGCTGGTTGTCTGGCATCCTGATGAGAAAGAAGTATTTTCAAAAATGGAGACTTCTTTGAAGAATTTTAATGTAACATTCAAATAATATATTTGTCCCTTCAAAATATATTGAATTATGATGAATACTGATTATACTTTTCTGTTAGATAGTTGGGATTGAAAACAATGTGGATTTTCTGAGGACGCTGTGTTCGAATAAGAATTTAATTGATGGAAATGTTCATACAGGCTTTATTGAAGAGAACAGAGAACATTTGAACTTGTCAACACCAACAAATGAAACTGTAATTCAGGTATCCTCAATGAAAATTGTTTACTTACTATAATAAAAATTTATCACCTGTTACATAACACCGCTCCAGAAGAATAACGAGACAACTGCAATTTTTTATGAAATTTACTTTATTTTCAATATAGTTTATATTTACAAAATTTCTCATAGGAAGAAAGACATGTTGTTATAACCCGTATGCTTATTTAGCTTCCTCTCCAGTAGAATAGGGACTCAATTGTCAATTCTTTTTTAGAATGGAAAGTGTGGTCTACTTTGTCCAGAATGGTATTGACTCTACGCCTGTTTATGGCAAGATTGGAACTTGTTTTCAGTGCAACAACGACATAAGTGTTGTTTGTGTGATTCTACTCTGATAAATATCTATTCCATTTGACATCATTTACTTTGCAGATACATGATGCTAATGTACTTGTTTGCTCTCAGCCATCTGAACGTCCATTCTATGACCCATAAATACTTCATTGGAAGTTAGACTCAGAACAAGGGTGATGCAGTACATAGCATCATCGAAAGGGGTTTAAAAAGGACCAAGAAATCAGGACCTATTTATATTCCTGACCAATATTTTTTAGTAATCAGAAATGCTTTTATGATGAGCTCTTAACAGTTAAAGAAATGAGTTATGAAGATTTCTATAATTTTAATTCACTTAATGACAAGATAGCCTTTAATTGTGTAAAGGATAAAGAAGGAAACTTGTTTCAGGTGTCACAAATAAAACTAATTAGGTTTGTAAAGGGGTATATTTTTCAGTTTAAAAATAGTAGGAAGTAGAGTTGAAAGAAGTAGAATTAAAATAAATTAATTGGTATTAAAAAAGAAAATTGATATTATTATTTAATTTGTAAATATTACAGTAAATAAAATAGTTGATGGCAACATTGCTTCTCTAACCTGGACACTAGGCTTTCCTTTGTATAAGGTCTGTTGGCTGTTGGCATCCATTAGAGAATTAGACTCTTTGTCTTTTGTTATAAAATCCTCCCTGATCCCACAACAGATTTCCCTTCCACAAAAAAAATTAAAATACTTCATTAGCCTGATGAATCAGTAACCTGATTCCCTTCTTCTACAAACCCTGTTATGACAATCTCAAATAATTCGGGTAACAGGTTTTCTATTAGTTTTATAAAGAAAATACTTATTTTGTTTTATACTTTCCACACTTTTTTAAGTTTTGTTCAAATAAACATTTTCTTCACATTTTTACTTTTTTTCATAAATCCAATTAGAACAGAAATGTAAAATTAATTACAATGAGGCTGGTGTTTATTGTTTTATGAATTAAAATGCCTTAAATGTTGCTATAGCAACCCACAATGTCTAATGACTACTATCATAGAAGAATAAAACTGAAGAATCTATAGGCCATTCTATTAAAACTAATTGAAATTATTTTTCTTATGCTTGTTCTATTAATTTTCCATTTTTGCAGTTGTGTCATTATACTTCCACAGAAGAGATATGTACTTCCTCAACTAAGAATAATAATATAAATTAGTATAAGTCTTTTGAAGAAGTCTGTGAAAATTACTTTTATATGTGAGGAGAAGATGGTAGGGGGTGTGGTCAGAAAATAATACAAATAAGTTCAAAAAACTTATTTGATAGTGCCAACATTTCGGCCAGAATTTCTAGCCTTCATCCATGGCTAAGAACAAAGAACAAGATAACAACCAATGAATAAAAAAAGAAAAAAACATATATTGAATGATTAAAGTAAATACAGAAAAAAAATAAAATAATAAAAGAAATGAAAAACAAACGAAAAATAGTTAGCAACTATTTATTTGCCGACGTTTTGCCACGCTATTTAGAGCTTCATCAGGGATAAAAAGGTACAAAAACAACTAAAAATATTTTGACATTATAGGACAATAATATAAAAAAATAAATAAATTAAGGTAGGATAAAAATCATGTAAATATAAGTGAAAATAAAATTATATTCAAACGAACATTAAGAGGAAATAAAAATAGTTGTAGTATAAAATAGACAATGATAAGTATATATACAAAAAAACCAAAAACAAACAGACTATTAGGTTAAAAATGAACAGGAGACATAATAACACGTAAAGATAGAAAAGTAGACATAAGGAAAAACATTAACACACTAAAAATGGAAAATTAAGGAAGTAAGCTGAGATTAAATAAAAGTCGAGAAAGAATAAATAAAAAATAAGTAAAGAACATGTCTTTTATTTGTCCATATGTTCAAGAAGGTTTAGATCTAAATTAATGAGGAAAAGGGAAGGACTGGAAGTAGGAAGGTATACTTCACAATTTTAGAGGCATGACATATTACATTGTTGATTTGTTTTTAATTTCATTTCAGGCAGCCATGGGATTGATACTGTATGAAGAAAACGACTTAAAACTTCAGCCCACCTTTGATAAAAATGATCCATTCTGTATTTTAGGTCCGTTTAGAATTAATCAAAACTGCAAAAGAAACATTAAATTCAATTGGGGCAACAAGGGTATGTACTTGAGGAGCCATATATTAATTGTAGTACTTTCAAATAATAATTTATTATTTTAATAATGTTTGTTATAGAATATACAGCTGAAATATTATTTGATAATGATAAATGGTATCACGTTACAATCAACAACCAAGAAACTGTTGAAGTTAGAGGTGAAATTAGCAAAAGTGATTCATTGATGAGATTGAAATTATTTACTCCAAAGAAAGTAAAACAATGCAAAATTGGAAAAACAAATGATGAAATATATGTCTTTTCTGAAGTAAGTATGATTGAAATATTTTTAAAATAAGTACTTTTGATTTGAAACATTAAAAAAAAAAAATTTAAGGATGGGAATCACAAATTTTCTGTAATAAAAGATGAAGATTTGGAAGATGAGAGTCTATCAACGGAAAAAACTAAAGGAGAAGCAGTTTCTCCGATGCCTGGTATCATTGAAAAAGTAAATGTTAAAGTAGGAGATGTTATCAAGAAAGGAGACAATGTCGCTGTAATAATAGCAATGAAAATGGAAGTGAGTATTTTTTAAATAACTCTATTTAAGAGCTGTTTTTAATAATAATTATGTTAATCCTATGTTGCTATTTTATATTTAAAACAAATATAATGAAAATATTTTGGTTCATTATTTTCAATTTTCTTTGTAATCGAACAACAACAAAATTTAACTTTCCTCCCTCAAGAGTTGAAATACATAGAATCCAAAAATTTAATAGAGACAATTTGGCCGTCTGTGGCTTTTTTTTTTTTTTTTATATGGTACTGGAATCATAGGTCTCAAAAGAATGATCCTCAGAATTCTGATGATGCAACTGTAAACTTTATGAAATTGACTTTGATGTGTTGGCGGGCTCAAAAATGGATTTACTGATGTAGACACCTAATTATACTTAAAAATTTACCAAAGGCTTAAGTTTTTAAGTACAATTATGCTGATTTACATGCATCTAGTAAATCCATTTTTGAGCCTGCCAACACAATAAAATCAATTTTACAGTTGTTATTATTCTTCGAGAGTAGTAATGTGGTTATTATTTAAATATTTATTACATCAGTAAACAGGAAAAAAGTGATTTGTTATCAACATACTAAGCCTAAAAAAAATGTTTATCGATTAAAAATAGTCAAATATAACAATAATTGTTCTTAGTAATAATATCTTTTAATTCTTTAAGAAACTCAATTATTTATTTATTTTAGCACATAATTAAAGCTGAAAAGGATGGAAAAGTGGCCTCAATACACTTCAATGCTGGTGATAATGTGCCAAAAAACGTTCCTATCTTAACTTTAGAAAACTAAATGCACATTATAATTGAGAAGATTTAACAGGAATATGAAGCAAACATAATATGTAATAATTTTTTTAAATATATATTTTGCATAAATTTATTTCTGTTACCCTAAATTACTTTATTTTTTATAAAATTTATACAGGGTGTACAAATAAAAACCAGACAACTTCTGCAACTGTTTCTACACCTTAATTGTAACGAAGAATGTCCTATTGGCCTAGATCCAATTTTTTAGTTTTGTGGGAAATTAATTTTTTTTTGTTCATTTTTTACAAAAATCCTTTTATATTTTCCAAAAATATTTCATGAAATTTGATAGCATAATGATACCATTACATAAGTGTCCTCAGAAGAATAATATCTGTAACATGCTCTGAAAATCCAGCCAGAAATAATCGGTGATATCTATTATTAACACAGTGATTAATATTTAAGCCTTACGTTCCAGGTAAAACAATTTCTAATGCTCTTAATAGATGAGAAATTTCAATAGAATGGAAGATCATTTTTGGAGAAAGATTGAAGTTTTTTTAATAAAATTGAGGATTAAAAAAAAATTATTAAAGTTTATTTCCAACAAAACCATTAAATATCAGATAATGGTTAACAAGAACTTGTCACAATTGAGAAATAGAATCAGCCACTGAAGTTTTTTAATTGTCATTAGGAAGACTCTACATATTTCTGTTTATCATGTAATTTAAAATTATAGGTTACAATAATATTGCGATCAGCAAAAAAAAAAAAAATTATTTATTCGACCTGAGTTTCAGGTCTTCACCAGGGAGATTGCGGCAGAGATTCTGGCTAAACAGTTTAAAACACAGGTTGAAACTTCGGCACAAATAAATAATTCTTTGTTTATGTATGTTTTTTTGTTGACCACACCCCTTCCCCCCCCTCGACCATCTCCACTTATTAATCTATGGTCAACTATCTACACCTCAATAATATTATAGTATTATAAGCAGTATTTAGTGGATACTTAAAAGAGGTACCAGGGACTTTGCTACAAAAACAAAACAAAAGAACAATAACAAACATATTTAATCAGATTTCTTTGTTTACAAATATTTTCCTAAAAACAATAATTTAGTCAAATATAATGTAATGATAAACTTTTAATATAAAAGTATTACAATCTTGCTAAAATATCTTGTTACAAGATTATTTACATATTAATAATTAAATATTACTTTTTATTACATAGCAACAACATATTCACAATTCTGGATAATATGTTTTAGCAAACTTTGCCCTCCAACCTGTCCAATGCTTCTTCTTTGGCCGCTGACTCTTTGGAATGTATTGATGCATGTGCTCGTAATACTTCCTTTCTTCGAGGGGATCTTCATCTCTTTCGAAGGGCCGTGTCCTAGCCTCTATTGGCCGAGTTTCGAATTTAATTTTATAAATTCTTTCCCAGTCATAAATTTCATAACCCAATTTGTGTCTTGGTCTGTAAAATAATTTAGAATGAATAAAGTTGTATTTTTTATAAAAAGGAATAATAATAATTTTTAAAAATAACAACAACAGAGATTTATAATAATAATGCTTGGAGTCCAGTGTAACCTCCAAGTTGGAAGGCACAAAGGAGGAAAGATAAAGAAGAAGGAAGTCCATGTATTAGAGTAAAAGTTGTTTCATACATTTAGAACCAGGTTCCTCCTTCCGATTTTAATTCTAAATTAGAAAAATACAATAAAAATTTGTACCAAATAATAATAATAAAGTGGATTATATTTTTCTAATTTTCAGCAAAATTTGGGATATTCTAATTAAAATGATTTAATGTATGTGCTACATTCATATGATATAGCCTGTAACTGATTAAGAATCTAACAAATATCTTTAAAATAATATGATGAAGCTTTCAAATCAGAACATAACTACTTAAATTGAAATTATAGAATTGAATTTTTATACTTTTAAAAGAAAAGGCTAATTAGGAGTTGAATAAAAAAAATGTTATTAATTTATCTATTCGCCCTGAATTTATGTATTATCTCTGATTCTGTTTTGAACACTTTCTTTATTCTCTCCATGAAATGTATGGTAATAAGTGAACATTTATTTATGAAATCTCCTATCATGAAAGTAAAAAACGATAAACTACGAAGTGACTTTAAAGCCATGAGTTTAATCATAATTTCCTAGATGAACCCTGAATATAAGTCGACTCTTATAGGTTGATGCCTTATTTTAAGGGTAATAATTTATTAAAAATAAACCTTGACCTATGTTCATGAAAATTCGGTGGTAATTGGTTGAAATAGGAGTTTCTGTTTAGCAACAATGTGGACCAATCATTGTGAAATAAAATATTTCCTCCAAAAAATTATTTTGACCCTAATCCCAAGTTTCCAAAAAAAGCCAAAATTACAATGTTAAAAAATAAAAAAAAATAAATGTCACATTTAGAATTAAAGGAGTACAATTGAAAAAGTGTACATTTTGAGTAAAACCATTGTAAGAATCTCCTAAATTTTTTTTTTTTGCATTAACAATTGCCTAGCTTGCCAATCTATTCTTCAAGCCAATGTTAACAAAAATAGTTTTATTTGTAAAATTTAAAACTATTCTTGACCTAACATTGCTTTAAGTTTTTCATTCTTACTGATCTGATTGTTTAACTTAGTTTACTATTGTAATAATTTTGAACACATCTTAATCATAAATCATATTAGTACTAATAGTTAATGCTTTAGTCAAACATACAATTTAACTATTATAAGAATGAAGTATGACATTTTTATTACATGAGCTGCTAATGGAGAATGTTCTTGTAAGCAACATTGTAATTTTTGAGAAAGAATTAAACCAGATCAAGAACACTTTTATACTAACACAAGTATTATAACTTATGATACAAGTATTTTATTGGAAGATGGAGTTTCCTCACAACAGAAGTATTAGTGGAAAATAAACAACAGTAATAAAAACAAACCTATTTGAATACATATGCCTAAACTGAGAATGTAACCAATCCCTCCTTTCGTCATCTTTAATATGAGCCAAAATCTGTTCCTCTTTTCCTAAATATGGTTTCATGTCCACATCTTTTCTTTCCATAGGTTTGCACAAGTACATAGATATCAGCGCTCTGAGTGTGTCATCATTCCACCCTTAAAGAAAAAGAAAAATAATACATTAAATCACAAAAAAATTTGGATTTTAAAAAGCTATAACCAAAAGAAAAATATTAATTAAAGATATTAATAATTGATTAACAATTAATTAACAAATATTTCTCTGAGCAAAACAAAATCCATAATTAAAAAAAAACTGTTCTAAAGGTTCAAAATGACAAATTTCATTAAAAAATAAATAAACTACTTTAAATTAACTAACTATAAGACCTTAACAATGTATTAATTAATATAAATATTTATTTATTAATTTAAACATACCAATAAATTCGCTTCCTTTGATTTCCTGGTACAGAGGAGCAGGTTTAAGGGCAAAACAAACATTAGATCTTGGATTGGATTCAACAAACAGTGAATGGAGAAGAGTCGTATTTAGCTGATAAAGATAGAATGCAAAGACCCTTCCATCGGTCAATATGCACTGATTCACTAACGGATAGGTCAACTCGCTGAATGTTGAAAACCCTAAAATAAAATAAATAAATAAAAAATGGATCATATTAATAAAAAATTATTAACAGGTGAGAGATTATTTTTATATTCTACATGAAAGTTAAAACAACATTACAAAATTTATGTTTTATTTAACTTAAATTATCACTGAAAGACATAACCTAAATTTATAAAACATGGTGAACCACCATTTTCACATTTTGAAAACAGAAATATGTATTAATAAAAATAATCATGCAATGCTAAATATTTCAAAATAAATTTCATATTACTGATACCTTGATAAGAAGCCTGCGAATGTAACCAACTGAACGATGCTAAGATAGCTTGAGAATGGAGAGTATTCTGACGATCATGCTCGCCGAAATGTGGTGGCCTTCCTTTCAAATGATCTATCGCATGATATGACATCAATCCAAATTCATTTCTGTCGCCAGGCCAAAAACCTGTGAATGATCATAAACGTTATAATTCTAACATTGAAATATTAATATTAGCAACATTGTAATTTTTTTTTTAAATATAAAACTATTTGAGGGGCTTACTTTTAAAATAGCACAATTCAGTAGGAAAATAATTTCATTAAAGTGAAAAAAATATTGAGAGTATTAGTTAAAATTTTTTGCTGATTAACCATTTTATGGTGATTAATTGTTTGATTTTGAGAGTCTTCAGTTCTTATAAATGAAATTTAAAGTGTAAAAAAGCACTGTTTTGACAATGCATAGTATTTTATCTGTTTTAATACATAAACATAATAGCAACTTAATTTTTTTTTGTTTCCAGTGATACACAGTATCTAATATCAATACGACAATGAATGAGAGCAGATCTAATTCATTGGCACATCATTTTCCAGCAAGTGCTTCAATTACCTAAGCTTTAGAATGATTATCAGTCTAAAATTATGTTTTGAGGTGCTAATTAGCTTTATAATTGTATAATTAAGAACAAATGTATCCAAATAAATAACAGTAAAAGTTTTTCTTGATAAAAAAAGGTATGAACCTGGTATATTTGTGCCATGCCTCCTACCAAACTCAAGCCCATAAGTAAGAGAAGGATCATAGAACTCTGAAAACGCTGCAGTAGAAGACTTTTCTTCTTGTTCACTGCTGATAGCATCAGTATCTAACGTGTCCAATGGAAAAGTATGCCGTACTTGAATAACTGGATCTCCTAAATACTGAATCCAGTGTTCAACTTTTTCATTTATTTCTTCTTCAGAAAGTTTTTTATTTTCTTTCCTTTTGTTATATTCTTCATCACTTGGATGAAAACCTCCAACACACCAAAAGGCTTCTTGCCGAGGTTCGTAATCTACCTGTTATAAAACAAAATTAAGAAATTTCATATATCAATAAATTTCAAATATTTCATTAAAAAAAAAAAAAAATTGAGAAAAATAACAATAAAGATTTATACTCACTAAGGTTTGTTACATTAAGATACCAAAGCAAAATTGCCGAAATGGTTGAAATTTACAACATTATTAGGGGGCATAAGATAGAAAGTCAATAAAAATTACAGAATTAAATAAAATTATAGTTTTTTTGAATAATATTTCAATGATTTTTAATTAGATATTACAGATAAAAATTTTGAAAGTTTAATTCCAAGGTTGTTTAAAATAAAAATAACCTAAATTAAAAAAATAGTTGCTATCTCGCTAACAATCATCAAAGGGGTTCTTGAAATAACACATAAACCTATAAAGTAATTTTGGGGGGATTGATAAAATTATGTAAATATTTTAATATGGCTAAAAAAAAGTGACCATAGAATTAGATGTCAACATTTTAAATCTAAAAAAAAAATTGAAAATAATTCATATGTTTTTTTAAAAATTGATTCCTGGAAGATGAAATAACCAATAATGGTTATCATTTTGTCAAAATACATACGGCCAACAAGATTATCCAATGAAAATGACTTATTGAAACGGAACTGTTCAACAATTTGATAGAATATTGTAATTATAATTGTTATTTAAATACCACAGTTTTGTAAACAGTTTTCCAGACAAATGAAAATAAAGTATTCTTGGAGGACTTGTGTCCCAGAATAAAATTATTTTTTCATTTCAATAAAGTTTCATGAATAATTTTAGGTATAAAAGAAAGAAATGATGAATATGGAGATGAATAAATCATGTATCCTGAGGATGGGTAAGACATGTTAGACATGCAAAACTATATAACCTGACGCCATAAATTGAGTCTAATTTAGGTCCACTGAAAAGGATCTGTCAGTTTATTTATGCCTTTTTGAGCAAACGGAAGTCTAAATTGTGATCTAATTACAGCAGCAATAATATAATAATAATAATAGAGTGGGTTATAACCCACAAAAATACCGAGTTTGGCAGGTCTGATACATAAGTAACAATAGATCATTGGGAGTGTAGTCAAGAAAGACAGACTAAACTTTATGGTTCAATGTATGATAGAAGTTTCACATTACTTACTTCATTACCCATTTTATGTATTACATCTATTGTCAATAAAATACTACCATTCAAATTATGGAAAATGAAAATGTAATACAATAATTTGAATTTTGGTCTATGCTAAAACTTTACAAGTTTTTATTTAAAAAATCAGAAGGATACTGTTTAATTATTCTGATGCCAATCATGAAAAGCTCACTATTTCTACACAGCTCTGTATCCCATCAAAAATAATTTTAATGTACACCAAACATTGAACTAATCCAAAAAAGTAAGCCCTACAATAGAATGGTTACAAAGATACCACTCTTTTATCAATAACCTTCTTTTTTTTTTCACTTTATTGTAAATATGCAGTACACGGTCTTATGAAAACACGCAACACAAAATGTTTATGTTTAATAATAATGGTGTATATTTATATTCTGGCAGGTGCTAATAAAAAAAATCTACTTTCTATTGTAATTGCATCAACATTTAAAAGTATTAGTCATACATACAGCAGTTATACTGATTATCGTTAAGCCATAAATAAATTAGAAAAAATAGGAAGCAATTAAAACAATCAAATACCATTGCCTCCATTAAGTGAGGGAAATGATTTGAGAAGTATGTAATGAGGACATTATTGATCTTATGTATCAGTGAAGTACATTTCTGACTTCTGATATCCTTAGAATCTATTCCTCCATCAGTCTCCCCATCATTTCTAAAATTTAACATTATTATTATTATTATAGTAATAAAAATATATAAGCAAATAAAATACAACTAGAAATTTCATTAACCTTTTCCCCTTAAGTTCAAACAGAAGCGCATCTTGCAAATGAGGCCTTACTCTGTTGAGAAGTTCTTGGCATTCCTCTAAATTCAATCGCTGAGCCTTGTGGAATCCAATACTGTCCACTTCTTTAATATAAGTCCTAGTGATATGTTTCACAAGAGGTAAAAAATTGTATGGATACTCTCTCTCTTTAAAAATTAATGATTTCCAACCATAATATTTGTCCAAGTTTATGGCAAAAAGTTTCTCCTCGACAGTGTTTAAATTTTCAAATCTTTTGTGCTTAGCTAATTTTTCTCTTTTGGCAACTTCCTTATCAGATAAATCCAAGATCTCAGGATACTTAGGAGCTTTGGTGAGTTCATTTCCTGGTTGGAATGAAATCTGCCTGTAAATCGAAGAGTTCAGTTTGATTTTAAGAAACTTTGAAGGATACATTGAGCCTAAGTTATTCTGACGAACTGTTGAACTAAATATATTTCATTAAATCCTTATCATATCATGAAAATATTGTTCAAAGCAGATACAAAATAAATACGTTGGGTTATAATGGATTAAGGTTATTTAGCCGTTTCCAAATAAGATATTTATATCTCATTCAAGAGCGCGCTTTCAAAATGTTATCTCATTCAAGAAGACATAAAAAAGTTTAAAAAAATATTAAGTCCAGACATTCTAATTTAAGATATATATATATATTCTAATACAAGAAATGATAATTAAGTACATAGAATCGATGTGAAAATGAATATTGAAAAAGTAATTGGTGTAAAAAAAACTGTTGACAATTAAAAAAACCGATATGAAGTCGTTTTCCGAATATATTTGGATTTCATTCTTACTTATAGATATCCAATTTAAGGTATAAAATATAATATAATAAAAAACTTTATGTCAATTTTTTTTAACTCTATTTTTAATTCACAACTGGCTATGGACAATGACCACCAGAGAATTCAATTGCAAAAAGCAGGGCATGGAGAGGATTAGCTAATGGCCAGTGGATTTGTTTCTTGATACTATATCCCGTTTCTTTTTATCACTCCATGAGTATTTTTCTGGACCAGGTACTGAATTGCTTTTGTGATTGTCCTAAACTTTCAAACCTGAAACATTCGTAGTTTCTGTGTAGTTGCACCTGGGTAAATTTCTTGCCTGTTATCGTCAAATAACATACTGGCCAAGTTTATCAGATTTTTCTGTATACATCTGTGGACTCAGGACTTTCATGGTTCTTTGAATATTTCAACACCACAGGTTTCAGTGTTGCATTGAATAGTACTTGGTTTCAGTACCACCCCTTACAAATGTCTGCTAAAGATGTCTTGGTTCAAACCAGTTTGCTACTAACATGCAGACATGACCTGTGGGTTTCAAAGTAAAATTGTGGCTTGTCTCAAATATAAGGTCATGTATGGAAAGCTTATGTGAGTTTTTTTTTCAATTCCATATATTTGTGAGGCATATATCCAAGTTGTTTTGGTGTGTTAAGAACAAATTTAATTTTTGTCACTAGCCAAATTATGTGAAATGCCTAAGCAAGGAATATAAAAATCGATTGTTTTGATATCTTTCGTTTTGTTGAAATATCTGTGCCTTAGTCCTTGGATTACCAATGACTAAATCAGATTGCAGGATGGTGTTTTGTCAGAGTGTTCGTTTTTGAGATACTGTTGAGTTCGTCGTTTCGACCTGACTGGATGGCAGGTCGCAGAGAAAATGTGATGTGAAGGGATTTTTTGTGATATAGTCTATCTTTTCATTGTTTGCTGCAGTCCTATAGCCTCTGTAAGTAAAATCTGTTGGGAATATGTGGGCTCTTTGTGCTCAATAATAATAGTAATATTTTGTATTTAAGTGAATATCAAAGTGTACCAGATGATGGGTGTGTTGTGTCAGTATGTTATTTATAACAATGTTACAATTGATTCTTGGTGCACCCCAACTATAAATTAATAGATGAGATATCCAAACATTATTAGATATAGAAAAATGTATCTAAGAACAATGGTTCTACGATAAGATAATAAAAGTGAAATGGCGTATCGCTGTGTATTAAAAGGATGATTCTTTATCTGAGAATCATAGAAAATGCATCTGCACATCTAGACAAACACTGTTATAGTCATCTTTTCCTTTAGTACTGCTGCTTTGCAGTCTATCACTCTATTTAACTATTGCATGGCAGAGTTTAAAGAATACAATACGAATTAATAGTCTAATATAATTTTTTGATTTATTAATGTGGTAAAAAGTTTTTTTTTTGCTTTAACTTTCAAATCATGTTGGTGCAAGTTGAAAGTAAACTGATGTCTGTATGATGAAGGAGAGTATATGTGTATATTGCTAGGTTTATGAATCATGAAGCCAGAGTATTACCATTGAATATAAAGTTGAAGTTTAGCTGTCTTTAGTACAAACTTTGCTGGAGCATTTTGACATTGGTCAAATAATAACTCAGGAATTTGTTTCATTATTTTTAACAGTTTAATTTGTTCTGTATCATGGAGTTTAGATTATGTACAGATTTTTATAATGAAATCCTTGGTATTGTGCTCTCTCAAGTAATATTTTTTTTTTTAAAATAAGTAATTCAGTCCTGAACTGAAGTAAAATTCTTCGGTATGGATAAAATAGTTTACTAGTTTTAAAGTTTCTTCTTTATTTAGCTACTAACCTGCATTTTGTTTTACAGACTGAGGTTAACAAATTGAGAATTTGTTAAGAGGTTAGTATCAGAACCTGCTATATTGACCCATGAAAGAAAAAATAGTAATTCGAGTTAAATAGTTATTCTATACAGTTAAAGGCTTATCATTTCCTGTGTATTTAATTTATGACTGAATTGAAAAATACTAATTACAAAATACCAGAAATTTTGAAAAGGAGTTTTTTTAAAAACTCTGAATCTTGATATGAAAATGATTCACTTCTATCAAGAAAACTATAGGTACTATAGAATTAAATACACATTAAGTTACTTCAGTCAACATTATATCACAATTGATTTTTCTCTGATAGCGTTGAGGCAGATTATACATTTTAAACCACATTATTGAAGTTTTAATGATTCCAATAAGTCACAATCTTATTTTAAAACACACTTCATTTTCTTATAGTTGAAAGAATGGTGGTTCACTGTTTGTCTTGAGGTAGTATAAACCTCTCGCCCTGAAACATAAATGCAGCTTCTTTAGAATTACTATAATAACTATCATATCCTATTTTCTTTATCGCTATGTGTTAAAGTTATTGATATGGATGAAGAATATATTTAGATCAACGGTAAATCTGGAATAGAAGTAATTTTTTGTACTGAATTATTCATAATGTTTTAAACGTAATTACTACAATATTTATTTTACTTCATATTCTAAAAATGTAAACATTGGTGTTCCTTATTTCTTTCAATATTATAATAATATAATATGTTACAGATTAATTTTTAACATACGATGTTGGTACGAAAGCTCCCATTTCAATTGTTTCTTTTTCCTCACATTTGTTTTTGACATATTCCAACCAGCTGAAACATGGTGTTGATTGATACCCAAATGGGTACTCGATGCTCTCAGCATAGTAGAGATATGCCCTGGCATGACTACATACTCCTAAAAAATAAATGAATAAATAAAATACCAGTAAATGCAATGAATCTCCAGTGTAAGGCGATAGTTGGATCAGCGATAGTTGGATCAGGAAATTAAGAAAATATTATATTAATTGCTAATACATATTATCACCTAAAATGGTGTTATAGGTGAGTCCCTGAAATTTTATAAGTATGAAAAAGAAGTTCAATTTTAAAAAAAATTGTGCTGCCTTGGGACTGGCTCACTGAAATGAAATAATGTATTTATCTTCCCCATTCTTTTAGTCTTGTATCATCAGTATTACTCCGCCAGTCACATTAGCCCTGATGAAAACTTGCAGGGAGGATCGGAATGGCCATTTAAAAACTGTTTATATTGACCACAGTCCTGACCATCTCCTTTTGATTTATATATGACCAATAATAAATAACATCATTAGAAGTAATGTTCACTTAAAGAAAAAAAAAGCTTAATGGGAAAAACATTTACCATCTATGTCTAGGTTGCAACCAGGCTGCACCCATTTCCCATTATTGGGGAAGAAGTCAGCATGTCCCATCTGGTAAGTGGTCCCGAGAAACAACCCGCTAGTGTGGATCACGTCGACGAACAGGGCTGAGCTGTTGCTGATCCTCTCATCAGGCTTGTCAATCTTGAACAAAGGGCTAGCGGGATCCAGTCCTGTAAGATATAGTGGTATGTTACTAACTGAATGTTTACACAATGAACGCCATGAATATGAATGATCTCACTGAATTGGGCTCTTGATAACAGCTTAGTATGACTTTCCCTAATTATATGATGTCTACCAAATTAAGTGATAAAATTTAAATATATATTACACGTATATTTCCAAACTAATCAGTTCCTGAAGCTTTTGTCTTAATTGAAGGACTTCATTTTGGATGTCATATTGGTCTTTCTGATTGGAACAATAAAAATAATGGCAAATGTATTTAAACTTTACTATACTTTTTTTTTTTGATAAGTTAAGAAAGACAAATAGCATTATGTTTAAAGATGAAAAAATCAAAAATGAAAATCATTATTTAATATTCTTTGAAATTTTGTAGGAAGTTTTTTTTTTTTTTTTTTTTTTTATAATTTCAGTTTGAGTAGCAAGATTTAAACTTCCATTTCCTTTTTGTATATTGTATTTCTTCATACATTATTTGTTGACATTAGAGGATTTACCTTCCCCCTCCCCAATCTCTAAACAAATTTTTTAACAAAACTTTGCTACATGAACTCTTTATATAATATTTTACTTTCAACAATTTTTTTATTGTTTAGAACTATAAGCAGAAACTCATCAGATGTGATATATATATCACTGAAAATGACAGTTAAATATAAACCAGACTAGATATCTGAGCATTTATTATGCAGATATTATAAATAAAATAAAAATATATTATAATTATATAGAAATAACCAATAAAATAATTTATTAAAAAGTGTAAAAGAAATTGGTTACACTAATATATACTTTTAAAGAACAGTGCTGTAAGTATACATCAGAGAATAACACTAATGATGATGAAGTTCAAGAGAAGACAGAACAAGTGTGAATAAAATAGACAAGTTGAGTTATAGAGAAGAAAGAGCATGTAGGTTTTAATTTAAATGGCTTTAATTACATTGTTAAATTAGTTACCTTCAATAGTTAGAACATAAAAGATTACTAATATTATACAATATTAAAAAAGTTGTATAAAGTGTAAACTGTCTTAAATCTCTGTAAAAGGTATATTTTGAAATGTTAAAAAAAAAATCTGTGGAAGAACAATATAATATATTAAATGTAAGTTCAGATCTTGCTACTTTCCTGATTTGTTCAGAATTGTAAATTTAGGATTACAGATATAATCAATTAAGTGGATTGTTTTTATCCCATCTACTTATATATCAAGATACATTTATGTAACCCTATATTGTTTGTGAACAAGAGAGGAAATACAGTATACTATCACCATATATATATTTTTTTTTTACAATATTGTATAAGGTTGTAAGTACCAAAAGCCTTTAAATGTCTTCTGTAAATAATATTTTTGTTTATTTTCCTTCTCCTCTCAAAAATTCATATTTAATTATAATAAAATTAAAAAAAAAAATTATTTTGCTTTTGGTTTATGCTATGTGAAAAATAGCATCGGTTGTATATGAAACCATGAAAACATAAACTGATTTTTTATGATGTTATCAAGGACATTTTTGAGAAATTCATGGGGTTTACAGTAACATAACATGACTTGAATTTATGAATAGTGTTTCCAGCATACGAGAAGGAAGCATTTCTATGTTTCCATTGCAGACATGTGTGTAAATATCTAGGCAACTTGAATGTTTCACTTTAACTGCCTGTTAGGTTTTGTCAATTGTATTTAAGGTCACCATTATTTTACAATTTATTTTTTTTTTTTATTTTACATTGGTACACAAATGCCATTGGTAAAAGTGTAGATATTTGCCCAATTGGTCTTTTTTTAGACTGTGTTATCACTTATCAAATTAGGAATGCTATAAATACAATATTAAAGCAAAATATAAAACATAAGGTGGACTTCTATGTTAAAAAAAAAAAAATTAAGATGTCATTAATTCATTCTTTTTCATCATATATTCAAACATTTTAGGAAAACCTTTTTTTTACCAATCTGCTATTTTTTTTCTATTATTTTTCTTCTTAAAAATTCTTTAAATGCTGAGGGCCTGAGAATTCAGGAATTCTGAGAATTAAGGGCCATTGACACATTTGGCCCAATTGACCGAGTAAATGTGTACCTTTGAAATACTTAAAAAAAATATCAGGTAAGTTGTTTTCATTAAGAAATCTGCAGTAGATCATCTAAATTATAACAAAAAAGGTTAAGTATAACTCAAATTACTCTTCTGCAAATGAGAGCAGAAAGTCTCCTATTGCATTTTGTGTAGACTTGCTCTTTTCACAGATAAGAATGAAAAACCTGGCACAATGTTGAACTAATCGCCTATAATAACCATGGTCAAAGCTCTATTTTATCAACTACAGGAGCTAAAACCCTTGATGAGGTAGAAACAGGTTTGATTAATATTAAGTTAGTACACACCTGTCACCCTGCCAATATAACCAGTTTCCATCCTGGCCCCAGTCATCCCTGCGATGTGCGCTCCCAAACTATGACCGATGAGGTGGACATCTTCTGGCCTTTGATTGAAGCTGAAGTTAAGATTGTCAATCAACATGGCTAGCTGGAACGCTACGTTTTCTATCATACTCCTTGCCACCGGGTACACAGGGATCATGGACCCAGCTCCTGACCAGTCTGTTATGATTACGTTGTAACCGTGATTTTTCAAGTAAGCTGTTATAAATCAATTTCATGAAATATCAAATTAAAAAACAGAAAAATTATAATATATATTTTCCATTAAAAAATTATATACATTTTTCTCCTTAAATATAAGAAAATTATTTGTTTTCCCAAATTACATTTAAATTTTTTCTTACTCTTTTAAAATTAGATTTAATTAATTTTAGTATTTGAATATAATATGATAGCTCATTTTGCCGTACCCAACATTTTTTTAGGAAAATAAAATGAAGTGTAAATAAATATACACTTTTTAAAAAAGGTAATCATTGTTAAACTATTACCTTTTACTGGAAGATTATTGATTGATAATTGTTTATGTGTTTGTATCTTTTTTAGCCCTGAAGAAGCCCTGCAACGTGGGGCGAAACGTTGGCTCATTAAAATAGTATATTTCTACTATTTGAGTTTTTTTGACCGCACCCGGACCATATTCCTTTCATTATTACCTTTTAAATTTTTTTTGTTGATACTATTAGATTGTTTCATATAAAAATTAAAAATGGTATTGCTGTGTAATATTTAATAAATGGGTATTTTGAAGTGAATGACTATATAATAATGACAATGAAAATTACTACACAATAATATAACCAAACTAAAAACAAATTAATATAGATAGATACATCTATTCTCGACATAGGTATTGAAGTCTGATCTAAAAAAAAAACTCTTGAAAGATGTCAGTCAATTAATGATTCATTTTACAGCTTTTTAGTTAACTGTGATCTAAGTTCATATATCAATATTGGGATTGATAAATATTTATATAAGATGGAAGAAATCAAAACACATCAATTACCTAATCACTTCTTTACTTTTATTTATTTAAATACTTGAGATTATTTTATTTTCAATTAATTTTTTTTTCTATCTCAGACAGATTTTATGTTCTCTTTTCCTTATTGTAAAGTATCTGGTGTGCCAACTTACATGACTTTCATAACACTTTGGGTCCTAAGGTTAATATAAAAATTTGATCTTTGCTAATATTGGTCTGACTATAAACATTTTTTTTTTTAATTGAGGGTTTGAAATGTATAGAAATATTGAAAACTAAATCTAAAAATTTGACCTTATTACAATATTTCTGGTAACAGCAAGAAGATTGAACAATAAATAATATAATTCATTTAGCGATGATTATTTAATTTAATGTTTTTTAGAAGACAGTGGTGAGCCATAAAAATCCCAACACTATGTTTTTCAAACCTACAAATTATTTAAATCAAATACAGGATTTGAGGAGATTTTTCCTTGTGAATAAATTTTCACCAATTTTGTAATATATAAATAAAGGTGAGGATTTTTAATAATATTTGTATTATCTTTTCTTTATTTGAGAATTTGTATTATCTTTATTTAATTTTTTTTATTATTATTTCTCAGCAGCACATAAGGGACCAGTTAAAAATCTTTCTCCTCTTACATTTATGATAAGAATAAAGATAGAATTTTTCATTTCAAGATCCTTATCAGATCCACTGTTCAAGTGTCTCTAAAGATTGCAATAATTTATTATTGTTACCCAATGGCCTTAGGCAGGTGCGAAAGGTGTGGCTCTACCAGGCCTTGTACTTTGAGGGGAAGGAGAGGTCTTGTGCCAAGAATCAAAAATAAAAGTTGTAAGTTCTGTCTTACAGTACTGTGAAACTGACTAGACGAATCTAACATGGCACTGAAAATGTTCAGCTTCATTTAGATGGCATTGGTGATTTCTGTTTTTATTTGTTATTACAGAAAACTAAATAAAATATTATTAAACATTATAATTTAAATTTTTAAAGAAAATCCATACCATTACAACCTATGAAGTATCAGGAGCTCAGTACTTTGTAAGGAAGTAATGTTACAAGGAGGTGATTTGGACAGAATCACTCTTGACCTCCAGATTATCCCCCATTTAAGGGTACCCATTTATGTGGCTGGGTAGACCCCGGAAAGATTCAAACCCGGGGTCCTTTGAGTTTGTAGCACAGTCCCTTACCACTGAATTTGATTAACTTTTAAATAAACATATGAAAAGTATCTCAGAAAAAAATGAGACTGCCTACCGTCTTTTATTAAGCCATTTATACTGCTTTTTCGGCTATCCAACCATCCATGAATAATAATTTTAGTCTTATTTTTGGCTTCAAACTGTTTAAATACTGTTTCAATCTCTGTGGAGCCATATACAGAATATCCATCGGATCCATCAATAATATTTCTGAAACATACAAAAAATTGAATTGCTGTATATACATATGTATATACATGCTACTCTGCCCTAATAAATAAGCAAAGAAATTTAATAAAATCCACCAAATATATTCCAGTAATTCGAATAATAATATATCAAAGAATATTAATAGTAATAGTTCTATTGTGGAATAACAAACAGACTCATTTACCATTAATATTCACAACAAAACTTTGATGTACCCAGTTATGAGTGAGGAGGCAATGAGAAAGCTGACTTGCTAGAAATTGGGCTAACTGCTAGAAATGGGGCTGAGCACCCTCCAATAGGACCAGAACCATTCCTAGGCATTTCTAAAAGGCATCAGCGAAAAGAAGTTCTTGACTGGGCATGGAAGATGCAGAAAAGTGGAGGGAATATTCAGGGCTGACACAGGCCAAAATACTAACAACTCTCCACTTCTAAAACTAAGTGGCTGCTAGGTCTAAACAGAAATGAACTTCAATAGCTAATAGGAGTTCTTACAGGTCATTGCAGACTTAAAAGACATCTTAAGATTTTTGGAGTAGTTCATGATGAAACCTGCAGCTTATGTGGACAGGCCCCGGAAACTGCTATATTACATAGCAGATTGTGGCCAGTATGTGCCACTAAGATATTGGCTTCTAGGCTCCGATAGAATTGTAGAAAATGAGGCTGCCTCCATAGATTGGGCGTCCCTTTTAAATTTCATTAGAAAGTCAAAAAGTTTCGATATAGAGGAATAAGATAAATAAAAGAGCCATTCCATAGGTCTGCCTTGGGGTAGGCGAAAAGGACCAATAGGCCCACTTCCTGGACTTATTCCCCCCATTGTTACCAGTAACAGTATCAGTATGAGTGAGCAGATTTTATTGCTAAACAAGCTTCTAACTCTTGTCAATTATCAATTGGCCAAAACAGATCAAACACAACCTGTTTCATTATTAATAGCATTAAAGCAGACTTACTGACTAACTGGCGCAAAGATTGGCAAAACTCTACTAAGCATGACCCTCATAGAAGTACATTCTGATATCAACATAAAACCATGATAAACTAAAAAGTGTAGATTAACTAACAATTGCTGATGAACATGAACAAACTAAACTTATTTAAAACACCTAAGAAATACAGGAACTTATGAAAGGCATTTTAACATTTGTTTTGTATCTATCTGTAACGCTACAGCCCAATTTGGACTTAGGCCTCCTCAATGAGCCTTCGCTATGTAGCTCGGTCTTCTGCGGCCGCTCTCCAGTTGCGGATGCTCAGAAGTTTTATGGAATCCCTTATGACGGTATCATCCAATCTCAGGCTTGGCCTGCCTCTTCCTCTGGTCCGATACAGCCTACAGTCCAGCAACCTCCTCGGGATCTAAACTGTTGGCATCCTGACGACATGGCCAGCCCAGCACAGCCTCTCCAGCCTTATATGCCGCATCACATCTCCCTCACCGAACAGCTCATAGACCTTATTGGTTCGCCTCCTCCAATTCTCGCCTACCTTGACACAGCCAAATATTCGTTGTAGAATTTTTCTTCAGCACTTGTCAGGGTCCAGGCTTCCAATCCGTAAGTGAGGACTGGCCTGATTAGTGTCTTGTAGAGCTGGCAGTTGGTGCGGCGAGTGACAATTAGACTCCTCAAGTGCTTCTTGAGTCTAAAATAGCATCTGTTAGCCTTCATAAGACACCGGCTTGTTTCCAGAGTGATCCTGTTATTGCTGCTGACTATACACTTTTTTTACATATTCTATTATTGTGCATCTTATTTTTCACTTATATTTACATAATTTCTAATCCCACCTTTGTTTACTTATTTATTTATCATTATCTTACATGGTGAACATATTTTTAATTGTTTTGTATCTTTTTTAACCTGGATGAAGCCTTACAAAGTGGGGATATTTTTCGTTTCTTTTTTACAGCACCACCAATCTCCTTGATATTAAAAAATGAATGGTCATCACTCATTCTTTGGATAATCCCATCTTTAGTTGAAGTTTTGAAATTATCTTTAATTTTTTTTTTTAATTATCTACTGATTTACTACTTGTTTTGGTATTCTTTTATACTTTTCCATATATATATAATACTGAAATCAAATGCCACTAAATTATTTTTAAACAAGTGAAATCTGTAAAATGTATAAATACATAATCCTTCTATGGGGTTACTATAGAAGGTGATTATTTAGATTTAAATCATATCTCAAATACAATTTGAGGCAATGTATACAATTCTTAACATTGATTTTGTGAACATAATCTGATGATCCTAGTATGTACTTTTATATATATATTGAGAGGCCTTTAGTTTGGAGCTTGTGGAACTATACCAAGCACAAGGCGCTTCATGGAAGAACTCAGTGTTGATATCAAGGACATGGTGAAAATGACAGATGGGATAATTTTGGACTACCTGGGAATCATCCACCATCACATGCATGGTAGCTGAGAATGATGGTTATGTCTCAGTGAAGAGCATGCATATAGTGCACATTTTTTATCTTAATTATTTTATATATATCTATGCAATTTTATATTTATTAATTTTATCTTTTAGCTTAATATATTTACTTATTCTATTTCAATTTTCATATGCATATGTTAGAATGTTTTTTTTATTTTTTTTACTATATTTGAAATGGTTATATATTCTTTTATAACTTAACTTACATTTATTTGTATGAGCGATGGAAAAAACAAAGAGAGAAAATCTTGTAGAATTGAACTAATGGAAAAATTAAACATATTTAAAGAACGATAAAAAAGTGGAACAAACAAAACAACTAAGATATGTTAGGGAAGAAATAATAAATAGAAATAAAAAAAAGCTGTGACTATTTATATTAATAGGACTATTGTCATTTGTATGTATTGTATAAAGTAACCCAATGAACTTGGGTGAGGACCTGAAACTCAGGTTAAAACGTCAGAAAAAAGAACATAAATAATTTTTTGTTTATTTATTTAGTTCTTTTTTCTGACTACATCCCCTTCCCCCTCCCCCAACCATCTGCAATTATTAATCTACAGTCAGCTATCTACACCTCATTTGAGGATTATTAGAATAATGTATGGTTTTCAAGTTATAACAAAAAAAAAAATTTATACATATATATATATTATTTTGGGGGGTTTTATTTTTAATTTTTAAAATAATTCGAGGTGGCAAAGTTGAAATTCCTATTCATCGACCTAGAAATCATAAATAAATATATTTTATAAACTTCTTAGAAATAATTCAATGACATAAAAAAATTGTTTTACCTGAAGTTAATTGTAAAATAAATACAGAATAATTGAAGATGATTTATTTAAAATTTTTTTGAAAAATGAGATAATGGACTAATTGTCTATGACCTTGAGCTGTATCTGTGTGTAGTGTACAATATATATAAATATGAAATATTTATCAACACAAAAAATTAGGAAAATATAATATTTTTTACTTGTTGTAAAGGTAAAATTTTACTTCATTAAGTGAATTGCCTTGTCCTAGTGGTAGGCTCTTAGATGCTCTCGTACACTCTTCTCCTGTTAAAGTTAAATAATATCAAATAACAAAACAAAAAATTACTAAACAAGTAAATAATAAAAGAAAGTTATCAATGTATCTCCTTAAATAAATTTTGTAAGATTTATATTACTTAAAAAAGAAGAAAACAGTGAAAAAATATATATATTTAATGTATATA
>NW_027106613.1:870544-882762 GCF_000696795.3 Halyomorpha halys
ATATATATGAAATAAATACATTTATCGGTCTATATGAAAGCATTCAATATAAATTAATATTTATAATTGCCATTTCTATTTATTACATCAATAATTCTGAAGAGAACGCTGCTTTGCTTTTAAAAAAAAGAAAGTATTTTTCGAGTTTTTGCTAAATGTTATGCAAATATAGTGTAGTTTCTTGATTGAATGGCACATCTTCATTTTCTATAATGTTCACTGGGGAACAGATGTGCCATTATTAAACTACCAAACTTTCTTAAAGTTTAGTTGTTTCATTATTTTCAAAAGGTGTTTTTCGAATCGTTTTCTTGAATAGAGACAGATTTTTTTTTTTTTCTATAATAGTTATATATTTGAAACTGAACTTGTTCTGGACATAATGATTTTTGAGTCAATATCAACAGATCTAACTTGTTAATGGCAGAGAGGTGAAGAGGATTATTGTAGAATAAATGAGATTCATAGTTCTGTGCTTAGATTCTTATGCTGTATCAACACGTTTGCTTACTGCCGCAAATCCAAAATTTGTTCAAATGTTGACAAGCAAAAGAAACAATAAACCTAGGTATCAACAGTTTGGTTTGTTCTTTTGACTATGGTCGGCTATTACATTCAATTTATTCTATTTTTATCATGAAAAAGAATAAAAGATGAAGGAAAACACAAATATCAGCAAATTTGATGGTAGGTGATGAAAAATTCATAAAAATGGTATTAGTAACCTATAAATCCAATTTTTATTTTAGATTTTTTATTAAATATTTGTTAAATCAATTATCCAAGTATATAATGTCTTTGTAAATGTATATTAGTGCTATGTTAAATAAAAGATAAACTGGTATAGTGATTAACAAGAGTTGAAACAATGTATTCATACCAAATCCAGAAAATTTTTTAAAAAATATACAATCTTAAACTAGAGTTAATTATTAAATCCGAGGGTTGGGGAAATTCTTCAATTCATTGAAACTCGAAGATCTCAAATATTTATCTGCTGGTAGTTGAAAAACAATTGTAACTGGACACAAACGTGAGTATGTAGCACAAGCGACAAGCGCCCTTTGATTTACACACTTTATGCGAATTTGATATAGTTTGGCAAACGTGTAAAAGCACATTAAAGGTAGAAAACACAGTAAAGGCAACAAATGACGAAAATTATTTAATTTTTCACCGTGATGTTTGTGCTAGCTTGCAAAATAATCAATTTATGATAAACCTATATCAGTACTTAAATTATAAATTTCATATCAAGTCCTAGTATTATAAAAATTAATATTTGCCCCGCAAAATTTAAAGAAATAAAGCCTAATGTTACTACTTCTTTGCGTGGTTAGACAATTATGAACCTCAGACTTTTTGACATCGCATCCCTTTTAAGTTTGACGTCAATATTTGAAAAATATGTCTATATGCTTCTCCTGTGAAGTCAGTATTTTGTAAGATTTGCCAAAATTCAAGCAAAGCAGCGATATTTTGTAATTATAATAAAAGAAGTTATAACTTTATATCTAAATTTGAAGGATCTTAAATTTTTTGTTTTCAATATTTTATTAATGTTTTTTATTTTAACGCTCGCATAAAACCTATTTAGGAAACTAGTTTTGTAATGTTCAATTTTACAGTTTTTAAAAACCTAAATTAATCAGTTAATTCAATTTTTCATCAATAAAAATGAAGAAGAAAACTCAAAAGATTTTAATTAAAGTTAAAATATTTATTACTTTATCGTTTACTAATAAGCTAGTTTGAAAAAAAAAAACCTGAGGATGATCTTGGTAATAGCAATAAACATAATTTTATGCAGCAATTGCTAAAACACAAGTTTTAGTTTAAAATTCATTTTTTTGTTTAAAGCCGTTGTTCAAAAATACTATCAGAACTGTCCAAACTAGACACATTCCACTTTCTTTCCAAGATGATATATCTAAATAAATGCATTAAGATTTATTTTAATTATATTAAATCCCTCAAAATACTGTTTAAGGACTTACCACCGCATTTCCTTTTCCCTTGTGGAAAGCAATTAACAACGGATGCCCAGTTGAGTAATAAAATCACCGCTAAATATCTTATGTTCACTTTGTTGGCCATTGAATTGTTTTATGATTTTATTACTTGCAATTATCTCCCGGCTTACAGGTTACGCGAATGAAATAATACACGAACCCTGATCACAATATTTTTTAAATATAATCTTTCTGACGTATAATTTCAAAATATCCGAACTGAACTGTCACTTAGAGGCGGCATAAATGAAGGATATTTTGAAGTCTTTATCAGTGAAAACGTTTTGTCCACTCTAAATTTTTTGTCTCGATTTCATTTTCTTAAGTAATGCAAGACATACGAGTGTGTAACTATTACAAGTCATCACTTCATTATTCTTAGAGTATTTACGTACATAGATAGAAATAATTATTTGTTTTCGTCACAGGGGTCATTATCAAAAACTCACTTTCTTTCCCGAGGTTAAAAGAAACTAGCCAAAACGTCTTTTTCATTTTTTTGTTTTCCAACCCCTCAATCAACATTTAGTACATTTGAAATCAGAGTACTTTTTGAGCTATTAAATATTCATAAACTATTAAAAATAAAAAGTTTGGATAAAAAAATCCTGTGAAATTTTCGGGTGAGTTACTTCCCTAATTGCATTTAGAAAATTTACGCTAGAGATATTGTTTCTAAACAGTTGAAATAAAAAATAAGGGTAGGGTCTTAACTTTATTAATACTTTAGTAAATTGCGTGTTAAGGCTCAATATCTGAGAAGCTTAGTTTTTTAGGTATGGGATAAAAAGTATTTTTCCTGAACGTTCCACAATGTTGGACACAGGGGTATTTTAATTACTGAAAATAATGAACAAAAAAGTAGATAAATTTCAACAGAAAGTAAGTATTAGTAATTGTTTTGACCATTATGAGGTTCATCTCAAAAAGGGGAATATTCCTAATAATGACGTACAAAAAAACTTTGATCAAAGAAAGAAAAAAAAATGGAAAGTAATTCACACGACTTAAATCAAAAGTTTTTTTTTAAATGTCTATAAGATGGAGAAGTCGATAAACTCACAAACCAAGTCAGGTTTTGTACTTTTGTACATTTATATAACTATCATAAGGACTATTTTCCAACAATATTAATTTTTTCAAAATTATAAGATGACAGTTTATTTGAGAATGTCCCACAGATGATGGCCTTTAAATATAGTTCCATTGGTTATTAACGTAGTAAGCAGTGAAGCAGTGTATAAACAATTAAATAGAATGGAAATCTCCATTAAATTTAAATCAGATCTATAAAACAAAAAATAATACTGATATATCGAAAAAATTACGATTTAAAAGTTAAAATAATAGCATTTAGCAATTTTAAAACAATAGTTCGAATAAATGCCTAAAGGTAGCAGCACAAATCAAGGAAGGGAAAAGTAGTAGTTCTAAGTAACGCCGTAAGAGGCCAGCACCATCCAACAATAGTTTCCACAAGTGATTTCGGCTTTTAGAAATGATAAAATAATAGTTTACCTAACTGCCTAAAGATAGCAGCACAAATCAAGAATCGTAAAAATAATAGTATCAATAACGGCCACAAGATAGCAGCACCATCCAAAGAGTCGAAATGTAGCAAGAAACTTTTATTTTATATTAGGAGAGTAGAAGTTTGCAGGAGCTCACTACCCGGGCCGGTGTTATTGATCGATCAATTTACCTCCTGCTAGTTCCTACTCTCCTAATACAAAATAAAATTTTTCGACCTCAGAGAGGGCTGTCTGTACGGTGCTGCTATCTTACGGCGCTTATTGGAACTACTATTTTTACATTACTTGATGCGTGCTGCTATCTTTAGGCAGTTATTTGAACTATTATTATTTGGATTTTTTTCACTATATTTGGACTTGGGAAATGGCTTATTGGATCGCGCTGACCACTTGCGACGCTAATTTGAACCAGTATTTTCTACCTTTCTTGATTTGTGCTGCTTCCTTTAGGCAACTAGCTGAACTATTATTTTAACATTTTGACACACATGGACTATTAATTAATCGTTTTATTGATCTTTTCTGTTTTATTGATTCTGATTAAAATTATGAATGATTTTTCAATCGTATTCATTTTTATGTGTTGTTAATTGGTATAATAGATTACTATACATTCCTTTATGCTCTTATTAACTTCGTAAACTCTGGTTTTGAAATAGTGAAATTTTAAAAATAACAAAATATAATTAGTAAAAGTATATTATTATTATTATAAGATTTATACTGCAATAAAATGATTCTACCTTCCTATGATTGTGTTTTGCCTGGTATTAAAATATTATTTATTAGGGGTCTTAAAGTGAATTTAATTTTTATTCTTAATTAATTGCTTTGAAGTTGATAGGTAATGGAGGGTTGTTTACTAAAAAAAAATGTTTAAAAATTTAATTGTTGGTCTTAATTCACTTACAGTGTCTTACAAATGTTTTCATTCCCAAGGCAATATATTTTATCCATTAAAGAGTGTCATCGAACCTGAAAAAGTGGAACTTTTTATTTATTTCTGAGACATTAGGAATTATGATGAAATAAACCATAAATAATATGACAAACTGTAATCATTATGTTTTATAAAAATTTTTAACACAATCTGGCTCACACAATTTTTTTACGTTAAAAACAAAGAATATATAAATTAATCACAATTTCAAATTTAGTTATTTCAAACAAATATAATTAGTAATTACTCCATCGAAGACCTAGAGGATCTTATCTAGTTTACAGACAAGGATAGTTGTCTAATTCACAGAGGGTTCTGCTAGCAGACACCGAAATGTACCATTTTTCATTCATACAGTTGAAAATATTAATAAAAAATACGCATTTTATGTTTTTATATGTATATTTGGGTAGGAAAAAATAATAACCATTGTTAATAAATACAAATTTCTTTACTTTGTACAGATACACACTATTAGTGAGATATACATATTTATATCAGTGCAATGTAATTATATAAAGATATATGAAAAATTTATTACAATATAGGTAACTGAGACATTAACACATCCAAACACTTCAGTCTTTTATAATAATCTAAGAAATCTAGGTAATTGTATCCAATATTTTATATAACAATATCTACAATAGAAATGATTTAACTTTCTCAAAAGTTTATAAATGTAATGGTAATTTATAAAAAGAAAATTTGAAATAAATTGATGAAATGAGGCGCTCGGCCATAAAATATGATAACTGGCAAAATGGAAACTTTTAACTTGAAGTCATTTAACATAACTTAATACCAACATTATTCTCTTAAGAAAACAAATTTCCTAAAGATTCTTTTAATAATTTATGAAATCGACCTTAAAAAAGCTGGTGGCCAAAAATTCAATTCCTAAAAAATTTCAGTTATCGTGTATTACTACCAAATGCCTCAAATAAAAGAACAATGCTAAATAATTCTTCAATTTTCTGATATGAAATGATTTTTAAATATAAGTATCTGATTACATACAATAGCTAACTTAAACATATCACTGAATAAATCTTCATGCCTAAGTCAAAATTGTACATAATGTAGATTAACAGATATCAAATTGAAATTCAAAAAGTTTATCGCAATTTTTGATCAATAAACTAAAAATCACTATTTACAGATGTCTTTCCAGCCATTGACTTGATAACTGGAATTGAAAACGACATGAATTCAGGATTTCACTGTAAGCAATACTTAATCTAAATCCAAAATCTTAGTAAAATGAATTCTTCTTCAACCTCTTCCATATGGTGGCTTATCATTAGTCGTAAGGTAGAATATCCCTCTTGTACTGAAAAATTAATTAATGGAATATTAATATTTCCAAAAGTATCATTTTTAAATTTAAAAAACATTATAGGGATTACTGAGATATATAAATTAGAAAGGATGACATTAATAAAAAAAAAATTCATGACATAAGTAACTTAAACATAAATTCCAGAAAAATGGTCTTACATAGTAATGTAAGAAACTTAGATTTTGATTTATTACTTCAATAAAACAATATTTAAAATAGAAATGATCTACTATTTTGCTTGTTCACCAATCTTTACTTTTGCTTACCTATATACAGAATATATAGTAAAGCAAATTATTGTGTCCTGAAATTTTTTGAATTCGAGTTTTCGACAGAAATACACATTTTGAAGTCCTCTGAGTTCAAAAATCCATCTCTCACAAAATAGTCTGAGTGAATGATTTATTTTGAATTGTTTAATCAAAAAGTAACTACAAACCACTTGTTGATAAGGTATAGATATATCAATTACTATATATTCCTCGCTATATCTTGGATTTCTTGGTATCCAAATCAGAAGAAATTTCTCGTCGATCACCTCAGTAAATGGTTATGGTAATGATTAAGGAAGATATCCTATGCAATGTCGTAAGGATTACTTCTTGACTTTAGCCAATATTTTGTATCAACTCAACGAGATAAGTCTTATGCTAATTCAATAAAACATTCATTTATGGTCCAAATATGTGATTATGTAACTGTACCTCAATGTATAGTAGATATTTAAAATTTTTTTTTTAAATTTAAATGAATCTTTGAGATTTTTAGATTCTTTCCTAGTTGTTTTATATATTTAGTTATGTATGCAGATATGAGAAGAAATCTCAATAGTTTTGAGCAATCTTTATCAAATTGTAAAAGATTATAGCAATTTTTAATTATATAAAAAAATATGTTAGAGGCCTCATATATAGTATTTTTTATATAACTAGGTCTCCATAACTATATATAACACAAGGTTCTTAAGCTCTCAGAAAGGTAAATTTATAATTGATAAATCGCATAAAACATTACCCTTATTCATCCTACTGCAAAAAATATGACAACAGGAAACAAAACCTTTAACTTTTCAAATTGTAAAATGTATAACACATTCGATATTTAATATAAAACCACACTATTCTATCTGATTTAAATAACACTAAATTTTTAAAGTTCAAATAAAGTTAAATAACCTTTTCAGAGGAATATTACCTTGTTGGTGTAGGGTCTCCCATGTAGGTCACATTGTGCTTGTTACAGTTACCACTTGCGTATGATTTCCAGGAATCGCACTCGACTGCACGAAAAGCTTCTGGGTTTTGAATACTCTCATCATAATACTTGTAAGACATACCATGGCTGCAACCTACTGACAAACGAGCATTTAGTGGCATTATATGCATGCTGTAGGGAGCAGAGTAGCTTTGTGGTAAGGCATCTGACCCTTCATGGGTTGTAACGGTAAAGATTTATTTATATGCATACTGTACCTTTTTATAAATTAAGAAATTTTAGTAAAGAGATGAAATATTCAATTGGTTTGTAGGAAGATGGTTCGGATAGCAGTTAAGAAAGGTATGAAAATAACTATTGGTTACTAATAAAAAGTTTTTCTGCTATTTTTTAACCTTTCTTGATCTCCGCCCCTACCATCTTCTTTCAATTATCGCAACTAATAATCTTCCACTATAAATATTAAATTCTTTAAGAAACCTCATATCATATTTGACAAAGCCATCAAATAAATAAAATAAACATCACTTACTAATATTAATAGAATATTCTTCACAAGCAGGCTGTATCGGTGTCCCTCCGTTGGGGTAGAAGTCTGCATGGCCGAGTGCAGTGTAATAACCAGCAGCTCCCCCAGCAGTGTGAATAACATCCACGAATTCTGCATCTCCAGAGTCCAACCGAGAATCCTCACCTCCCATATACTCATACAACGGTGAAGCTGGATCGAGACCTGGATTGAGATAAAATCTTCATACTTATCAAAAGCATAATAATCTCATAATAATTGTCTCACTAAAAGTAAAATATGTACATTTTTTCCTTGTTAGGATCATACTTGTTTTGTTCATTTCAGTGAATTATTGGATGTGAGGTGTAAATTTCTATTGAAGATTGTCCTTTAAAATGGTCGAAACGTTAAGACTTTAAAAGAAATAATAAAGAGTGTTTTGAGACTTGGATACAAATTATTTTATTTAAGGCATGTCTATTTATTTATAATAATTTTATACATTTTGAAAAACAGTATGTGATTACATAGATATCTAATGAGCATTCTGATCCCATCTACCAAAATGAGTCCTTACAAATCATTATTCAATATAAATCTTTGACATATGTACCTGTGATCCTAGCGACTTTGCCATGCCCTGCCTTTTGAATCGTCTGTGCAGCGATTCCCATGACGTGGGATCCCAAGCTGTGCCCGATCAGGTGGAGGCGGTCCAAGCTCACGACCCTCGCTTCCAGCAAACGCTCAACCAACTTCGCCACTCCACGACCTACTGGAGCCACACTGTACGTCGTAACGGGGTAAAGCTTATATCCAGCCAGAGTACTCCAGTCGACTGCAATCATGTTCAGGTCTTGGGATGCTAAATACACTGCAGATGATAATATTTATTATAGATGATTCATTTACAATAATATAAGTAATGTTTATTTGTAGTTGTGCATTTTTAGTTGATAAAATAATTGAGCTTTGATCTAGTAAGGGCAAAATTGTCTTTGAAGGAAGCTGGAAAAATTGTGGGCATAGCTAATCTTAAATAAAATTTCAAATTTAAAATTCTCAATCAAAATGATATCGGAAAAAATCCTTAGGATCACACTGAACCCACATTGTTTAAAATAAAGCTATATAACAATAAATGTATTTTTACTTTACATATAACAGTTTTATTCTGTACATTGATATATTCTCCACATTTATGCAACATTTTGGCCCTTTTCTTCTTAACCCCAGTCACATTATTAAAATTATATGTTTTCATATGGAACTAACTGATAGGATGTATTTATTATAAATATTATTTTTCCCCTCTGTTCTTTTCTGCTAGATATAATATAACATAATATAATATAATTTTAATAATGTGACTGAGGTGAAGAAAAAAAATTGAAAATGTCCAATAGAAAGAGCCAAAATGGGAATGTATATAATAGAACTATTATATCTTACAATTATATATATATAATAGTTTTATTTTAAATATGGGTTTAATGTGAAGCTAAGGATTTTTTCCTCAATAATATTAAATAATTAAAAATGTATACCACCTAAAAAAATAAACAATTATGATGTTGTTCATAAACTTAAAAAATAATAATAATAAAATAGCAAGATAAGTGTAAATAATCATTATTAATCTATCTTTTAAATTATTAATACTCACCTTTGATGGTGTTATGTACAACGTAGGAATGGGAACTGGATAGCCAACCATGAACTACTATTTTAGTGTCTAAATCTTTGTTGAACAGATGTTTCAGTTGTTTGATTGAGCTTCCTTCAGAAATTACCTCTCCAGATCTACATTCCCTGCAAATATACCAACAGTGAAGAACATATTTAGTTTGTAATCAATTATTAACATTTAAATAGTAAAAAATAAATGAAAAAAAAAATAAGGGAAATATTCATTGGCGAGTGATTAATGAGCACATAAAAACTTCCCCTTATATAACATAAGACAGTGAAATAATCTGCCAGGATGAAATTCTGAAAATAGCTGTCAAGAAAATACTGGAAATAAAATGAGAAGTGGGATTTGAACCCCGGATGATTACTTTGGTTCAACTCTGGACATATTTTTTAAATCCTCAGAACCTAGCAATAGAAAGGCAGATAAAGCAAAAAAAAAAATATATATATATATATTAAGAATAACAATGGAATGTTTCAAACAAAGTTTATATATTTTCTGTACCTAATGTTTCAGAATTTAGTTTATTCTTGTAAATATGTATATTAGCAGAAATTGTACCTTTCCATTTATTATTTTTAGGTTAATTACATTTGATTTTTATTTTCTATTGTTTATTATCAGAAGTGTTTGTCATCTTATATTTTATGATACAACATGGTTTTACTTTCTTTGTTCTATTCTTATTTTAGATATTCTGTTAATTATTGTTGTTCATTTTAATCTTTTCAAATTCATTATTTCATTATGTTTTATAATTTCATTCTTATTTTGTATTTCACCCTAAGGCTCTAAAGCCTAATTCTGATTCCTTGAGCTGCAGATAGCCTGGTCGCCCCTCATTTACACAAGTACTAAAAGACTAATATTTTCGATTTCCTCCATCTTGTCCAGTGGACTTGACAAAATAAAAAAAATTCCCACTCTGGTTTTTGTACAACTCTAGTACTAATTCTTTTTTAATCTAAATTACAAAACTAGGCATTTTCATATTGATATGAAGGTCATTCTTTTCATATCTCACAGACCAGGTTAATAAAATGAAAAGGGAAAAGAAAGAAATCTACTATAAATGCATCCCTTTCCTTAAGGAAAAGTTCCATGAGGGCTTTGGAGAACGAGACTTCAACGTGAGAGGCCTCTTCTTTGGAGCCTGTGGAAAGATACCCAGCACAACTAGGAGCTTGGGGTCGATATCCAGGACATGGCAAAGATAATAGAGAATATAATACTCGACTCCCTGAGAATCATTCACCACTCCATGCATGGAAACTGATGAGTAATTGAATCATCCAGAGGAAGGATGACATGCATACATTGCATATTTTACTTGTTATTTTATTATTTTTGTATACATTTTTAATATTTATTTTTACATATATTTGTTAATTTTGATGTCTATTAGTTATTTATTTATTTTTATTTTAAGTGCATTTATATATCTATTTTTTATTAATATTTGTATCAACTATTCTTTTAAAATCACATTGGGTTGAGAGAATATGAAGGAAAAGAAAAAAAAATCATATTCTATTATTATACATTGTTACTTGTTATGCCTATGTATAATAAGATTAAAAAAATTGTCTGATTAAATCAGAATAAGAATGCTGTGTAGCTAGCGCCCCATTGAACTTAGCCAGCACATCTTTGTTGTTCTAGAATAACTTTGACATTTTAACAAAACACTGAAGTTTTTCCCCTACAATTTCATTTTTTAACTAATAAAATAGCAATAGAGTGGAACATGAAACTTACCAATTATAGAAGGTGAAGGTATATTCCTCATTAGTTATGTTCTGTGGTATATCTCCAATTTCGATTTCATTGTGTCCATCTCGAAATTTTGATCCTTCTTCCCTAATTTCAGGATGAACATAAGAGAAAATGTGCATTTGATCATCTTCCAATGCTCTGCCATCTAAATATAAGAATAAACATTATACAACGCCCTTGACACATTTATCTTATCCTTATTACAGACCTGTATAATTTTTTCGATTCATTTCAATTCATTAAAATCTAGGTTTTATTTACATTACTGTTAACAATTCTTTTACATTTTAACTATAGCAAAGAATTATAATTTCAATAAATATTAGCCCTGTTTTGTTTTGATATTTCTTGAACTGACTTTTTGTCATTTTAGTGGAAATAAAGAATGAAGGTGTTCACTGGAATTTTCTGGTGAAACAATAGATGATAGGGAACTAATTTTTACTCTCACTTACCTATATGTGGAATATATAGCAAAGGAAAGTATTAGGATCATGTAAAATTTCGAATTCGACACAAATACACGTTTTGAGGTCTACTAAGTGCATATAATTAAGTCCAGCGAAGTGGTCTCTGCGTGTGTCCGTGAAAAGCCTAGCTCACAAATGAAAATTCGTACCAATTTACGAATTTTCATTTTTATATTTATGTATGTATGTATACATACATACATACATACATATAATATGTATTTAGGCGGGTATATGCCTAGGACGTGACAACTTTTTCGATTAAAATCGACAGACGGAAGTACAACGTTATAGAATCGATTCTTCAATATAAGTTAGGTCTCTTTCCCTAAAGTACCTTCAATTTTGTTTGTTTAATAAAATGAACAGTTCTCATTGTTAGCAACAATAAACAATGGCTAGATACAAAATATATAAGAATTTTATGAATAACTAAAAGGAAAAAATAGAGACATTCCATTTGAATGGAAAAAGCTGAGACCGCTCGATCTCCTCAGATTCCATTATCAAGGGCCATTTATCTTATGTAAAGGTGCCTCTACACGTTTGCCAAACAGTGGCAAATTCGTGCATGCACTAGCGCGTGGATGCTTTATTTGGATTGGCTGGTACAAGTTGGCCTGAATTTGCGGCCGATCTGACTGCGTGTCAGTTTTTGAGCACAAATCAAAGGCTGCTTGTCTGCATCCACTCGTTTGTTTCGAAATCTTAAATCTTATTAATA
>NW_027106613.1:882818-896218 GCF_000696795.3 Halyomorpha halys
TATATGCCTAGGTAATTATATTAAAAAGTTTCTGATAAAAATTCTGGAATGAAGGTTGAAATTATAGGTTATGTAGTACTAAAGACTTTTTGTCATCTAAAACCTAAATTGTTGATATTTACGGTCTCTTTTATTTTTTCCTTTTAATAATGAAAATAGAGTAAATCGAATTTAATAGTTGAAAAAATTCAAAAGTACAAAACAAGCGTGTAGATACAGAGTTTGTTGCTTCCTTTGCTTACCAAGCATTTGTACAAGCCTTGGATTTGTGACAAGTGTCAAACGTGTAGATCTAGCTTTCGATTTTTTATTTTTTTTAAATTATTAAAGTAATGATAACTTTAACAGGAGCCCACCAACCAACACAAAACTTGGGAACGTAGTAACTGAAAATTGTCTGACGTAGCACCCCACCAGATTCTTCTTATTCTGAAACTTGTATTGAAGAAAAATTTGTGACCTACTCAATTTGATTTAAGGTGCATCTCGTTTCGCGCCTTGCAATTGATTAAATCTTGTGACAAAAAATTACCCGTTCTTCACGATGTCTGCACCGGCGCTGGTAAGTTTCTGGCCAGTGTGGGTTGAATATTATTTCTCCACGGAATGAAAACTCAACCTTCCCATTCTGGTTAGTTACCTCTAGAATAACCCCAGTGTATGTCACATATGACCAGGTAGGAGATTTTTACTTTATTAAGTAATTTTTTAGGAAAAGGACAAATTTCTGCCAAAAAAAACCCCTAGAGAATCAAAAGTAAGGAAACCCGGTCAAAACTTTTGGTAAAATTAGATTTCCCTCTCCCAATAAGTTGTAACCACGCCCTTGATTATGAATGCGAAAGTTAGAGTCAGTTTGAGTTATGAACGTGAAATTTTTAAATATCATTTCATGAATAAAGAAATATATTACTTTCTCTTTTTCGATAAAATTGATTGACCAAAAGTTCCACTTAATAGAATAAATTGTTCACATTTTTTCGATTTTCTCAAAAATGGTCTTAGTGATTTTGATTAAACTTGGTATATCAATGCACAATTAAACCATATTTAATATTTTCTAGGCCTTGTCCTCATTGAAATAGTTTAACAGGATTTAAATGAGGATTTTTTAAAAGATCTTCCTCTGAAGTACCTTGAATTTGGTTTATATGAAATAATTAGCCACTTTTTATTGTTAACAGTAATAAGAAATACATAAATATGAACTATGAAAGAATTTGATAATTAACGAAAGGAGAAAAATGGATAAATAGTGACAACAGTATTGGGACGGATAATTTGAAGGGGGAAGCAGGCCCCAGCCCATTAAAACACATACATATATATATAGTTCAGACCCCATTCTGAAACGGGTTAAAAGAAAGAGATGTAATTCCGCATTCCAAGAAATACTCTATTTTATTTCTACTTCATAAAATGCAATCATTAGTTTTTTATTTTTTATTATTACCTATAATCACAATAAATTATTGAAAATCGAGTATAAGCTTAATTATTGTACATAAATACTTACAATAAATACAAAAATATAAGAGGTGATTTTGAAGTTTGCTATGAGAGTACCAACCTTCTGGGATTGCTGGAAAAAGTATTAACCACATATCCCCTCCCCCCGTCTACGCCCATGAGCAGAGCGTGCCGATCTCTCCCGATTCCGATCATTGCGTACACGGCATTGAAATATTTTTTTAAACTGTTGTATTCTTGTCATGAAAAAAGTTGATATTTTTTATTCGCAACTCAATAAATCCTAGAATACGAACTGTTATAGCAACAGAAATATAAAAATGTATTGATTAGAATGCTCGCTTCCCTGGTTGGTAAGTGAAAGGCGCACCTTAACAGATTGTATTCCATTAAGGTCATCAGAGTCCCGATTCCTGAAATGGTTGAGAACTACTGGTTTAAAAATGTCTCCATTCAAGCATCCACAACAAAACCAAGAATACAAAAACTAAGCGTATAAATTAACTATAATTGAATTATGCCCCTCATACTCACCTATCTTCACCAAATATACGACCAAGTTAAGTATTATCAAGAGCATCTCTAAACCTGTTAAACGCTTTAACACTACGAAGCATCGAAGCGGCGCGAACCACCTATATATAGCAATATGCTATCTTTCGATTGTTGTCGACTGTTAATCGCTTTTCGATCCTTCATAGAGAGCAGTTGAATAGAGGCGGTCAGTTATCAACCACTAACGTCTTGTATGCAAACTAAACACGTTCCGAAGAGGCGGTTATCGCTGGAACTTACACTTCTAATAGGCGAGATATGAGATAGCACCTAGCCCTTCCTCGTTAACTTGTTGCCCGCACCTAACTTTTCTTTTAAACAGTTATATGTTGGACAATATAATGATAATCTCCAGTGAGTTACGGGCTATCTTAAAAATTATACCTTTCCGCAAGGAGATACATAACATTATTACCCGCCAATGACAGTCTATTCAGAGATTAGTTAATATAACATTTTCTACGTCGATACAAAGAGTTAATAATTAGGCTTTTTAATTTTGAAGATAGTAAACTTGTCCATGAGTTTGATATATAGCAGGTATTGACTTCACAGTGGCAGGCTTACCTTGAGCGTACAAGGTGGGCGTTCAAGAGAACGTATGCAAATTTTGGGATGCATTTCTATAATTTAAAAATCAATCGAGAGTTTAAATCAGTAAACCTTCCTAGTATAGTATAACCACCTAAATTCAATCCATTAGTAATAATAATATAACATTAACAATTACTTTTGTTTATAAAAACACAAATATTATAACCATAGAAAAAACAACAAAAACAAAATATTTCGGCAATGAAAATCCGTCTACCGGAGGTCGATTCTAAACAATGCTCATTTAAAAAAAAATAAACAAAACAGAATTTAACATAAGTTGACTTTATAGGTAGAACCAAAACTTACAAAATAAACATAGCAGCTTAGAAAAAACAAAAAAACAGAGAAGGCAAAAATTTGAAGAAATACAATTTATTTTGCTGTTGTTCTAAAATTTCTATTTTTGTTTTCATTTTCCTCCTGTAGTTATTTATAAAATTCTTTATTATTTTGTATTTATTATTGCTAAAAATGAGAACTGTTTCTTTTTCTTTTTTTCAAATAACAAAAATTGAAGGTACTTTAGGGGAAGATATTCTAGAAACTCGTCCTTAAGCCCTATCAGACTATTTCAATGAGGACAAAACGTAGCAAATATGAGAGACTGTTTAATTCTATACTGATTTGACGAGTTTAATCAAAGTCGTTTTCGAAAAAATGTGAAAAATCTATTCTATAAAGATTCTACACTGGCACTTCCGATCAGCCGATTTACATAAAGGCACACTGTTGTTTTTTGGACTCAGGGAACTCAAAATATGTATTTCTGTCGAAATCTCGAATTCGAAAAGAAGTGATTCTTATATAATTAAATCAACTCATAAATAACTTTACAATTAAATATATAACTAAAGAGAAAAAATGAGATGGGGGTCAGGGAAGCGGTTGGTCATAATACACAAATAAGTAGAACTTATTTAATTTCTGTCGACGTTTTGGCCTGGATTTCAGACCTTCATCTGAGCTGAAAAAACCCAGCCCAAAATACATAGGCGAATATCTATAGAAAATAGGTGTTATTTTGGTCTGGCAAAAGCACTGAGAAGCCATTTTCTGTCGAAAAATCCCAAAATCACTCTGTATAAAACAATAATTAGGCCAATACTAACATATGCCTCAGAGACATGGTTCTCATCGCGTCTGTTTGCTCATACTTAAATGACATTCAAGAAAAAAAATTAAAATACAATATATAAGAGTCTCAAGACTGCAGTGGGCTGGAAAAGTCGCAAGAATGGATGGTGACTCACTCATTAAGAAATTATTTGGATTTGTGGAAGGAAAAGAAAGAGGACAGCCGCGACCGAGATGGACAAGGTTGGAGCAAATGCTTTTCCATTGCAATAATTCAGAAAAAAATAAAATTATATACACGTGTATGTATTGCAAAGATAAGAATAATATTTAACAATATCCAAGAGAAAACAATATACATCATAAAATGGCAACAAATATATCAAATATTGAAAATGTTAGAAAAAGAGTAATTTTGAAAATATATGAAAATTAATTAAACCAATGTTCTATATAAATAATAAAAAATTAAATTAACCTGCTGATGTAAGTGTAAGAAAATATACGCGATAGAATGCACAAAAGATGTACAATGATAAAAAAAAAATCCATATATATAATGAATAACAAATATAAGATAGTACTAAAAGATGTACCATCTCATATTGAATCTGTGGTCAACTACAATTACCACATTACGAAGAGAAAACAATATAAATTAAAAATAATATATCGTAAAATACTTCTTTTTTATATTTATTAACTTGAGAGTAATAAACTTTCAACTATTCCATTTATTTAGATCTTGCACGTCATTTTCCCATTAAAAGATATTTTAGGAATTCAATTTGGCTACCATTTTCCTGGCATAGAATATTTTCGGCTTCACTATAAGTATTCAGCTGCCAAATTTTTTTTTTTTTTTTTTTTTTTTCGTACCCTCCTAAAATTTTAAATTTGTTTCTTATGTGTACATATGGTGAGGTGTGCCATATGTACAGCTGGTATTATCGATACCTTTCATTGCCTTTAGGCATTATAAGGTTGTATAACATCCTAGTTATTTATGTGGCTTGTTTGGCTTACGCCAGTAGATTATTGGAGCGGGGAGGGGCCGTTCCGCTGGTGGTTCAGCTGCCAAATCATGGTCCATGGGATATATCAATATTTTACTTCTTTATTCATTTGATGAGTTGTTCTTGATTGATCACATTTAAATGAACTCTTTTCATGACTAGTATGATTTATATAATTGGTATAATTAAGATACTTGAGATTATAATATTTGAAATATATCTTCTGAAGAACAAAAATTCGTCTACTCCAAGGGAAAATTTTTATAAATTTCTTTATTAAGTAGCGCACTGAGCGGGTTTCTATTAGTTGTCGCAAGAGCTCGCGACTGTATCTCGTTAAAAAGATCATGTTCTTGTTTCAATTTTTTTTTATTAAAAACGTTTGGTACAATTAAAAAAAAAAGAAAGAATAAAACATTTATAAAAATTGGTGTCAAATGTAAACTAATTATGTAAACATGATTATTGAATTATGCGTCTCAAAAGAAGACAGTAAATACATGCGCCCTTTGTAGGTTCCTAAGAGAAGGAACAATAAGCTATAACCAAGCCATATGTTGCTTTATTCGGTAGGTTGCTTTTTAAAGGTTACACTTTCGTAACCCCATTAAGTCTTCCTTCAAACAATATTATGAAAAATTTCTCATGATGTTACTAAATAGCTAAATTAAAAGTATCTCTGTCGATCCAAATGTTGACATACTCCCTTCAATTGATTCTAATTACACTTTTTTTGTGCCAAGAATAACGATAAATGCTGATATAAAAAGCATTAACAAAGTCCAAGACAACTTTTACATCAACTTGAAGGGTAATGATATCATTATAAATAACTCTTGTTTTCCATGTATTTATTTTCACCTCATTTAAAAAGAAACTTATGAGATCACTATTTACTGCAGCATAAATCAAACTATATAAGATAATTTTGTAATGAGTATTAGATCTTGGGTGAATGGATCATATGCCCCTTCTCGCAAGAGAAGAGTAAAGTCGAAAGCTGAGCAAGAAGATCCACCATGTAAGAAGATATCTCCGGAACCACCGCAGGAAGTGGAATTGATTCAGGAACGGGAAGCTAGAATTGAAATAGACGCCGATGAAGAAGACTTTGGTGGGTCTCCAAGTGTTGTCAAACATCTCCAAGCGTACATATTCGCGCTGGTGTCATATCTAGCCTTCAAGATGTTCTGAGGTAGTTCGAGTATCGTTGATTATCTTTCAATAAAGTAATTCAATTTTATATTTTGATATTGTTTTTCACCATGTAAATTTTCAGTTTATTAGATTTCTAAAGTATCTTGTAATTTAGAAACATTGAATAATAAATAAAAAATATTAAGCTCATATGGTGGACCGACCCACAATACGATTTTATATAGATGTTTTATAAAAATGAGGCAGAACTAAATGTTTAATAAAAACTAATATAAAGGTCCAAACTACCTGTTGTAGCTAACAACTGTATTGAGAAAATAAACTGTATTGAGAACAAGGTCGTGTTTGTTTCAGGTGAATGTAGAAATAGAACACAAAAATAATTACTTAATTTATGATAGGTTATGTATTTTCTTACGTTCTCGTAAGTATAAATGTACCTCTTCCCTGTTTCTATATAAGTTCGGTTTGTTCAAACACTTTTACATGAACCCTATTTTAATTCATAGTAAGCAATACGTACTTTTACTTTTATATACAAATCTTAACGAGGGTTGTCGATTTAGAAATTAAAAAACATCGCGGCTTCACCTAGTCAAAAGTTATAAAAATAAGCCAAACTAACTTATAATTTAACGCTCCCCTCTGCCGCATGTTATGATATGCAGTTCCTACTTGGATTAACAAATTCTTTGATCATTTGACTATTTAATGGTCTGATTAGATTTTGAATGCAGATAATTCATTGTAGCTTTAACAGCGAAATATAGCATATCTCCCAATTTTGTCATAATTAGATCTTTTTATAGCCTACACTACAGTAGTAAATTCATAGACAAATTCACGTCAGGAAAAATAGAATAGATGGTTATAAGAACTTAAACGATTTATGAATCAGAATGCAACCGTATTCATTCCATTATGCAATCATGTTCCTAGTCTTTGAGGACTAGTCAAATTCTCAACTCGTGTTTATTTTAAATAGACACATGATTAACGACTCGAATTATTTTTCTGTTGTACTTTATAACTACCAATCGGAAGGTAAAATTTCCTTCTTGGGCCTTTTGCGATTTCCACTCAGCAACACGAAACATTTAACTACAGTGGAGTATTGTTTTTCTTAAGGAGCAAAGTGAGTCACTTCTATGGTATGAAACAACAACAATTTTACGATCAAATGTCTCAGATTCTAAATAATTTTCTCTCTATTGTATATCTATTTCCCACAGCAAACTATCTTGTAATATTACAGACAGTCTAATATTATTGCAGTGAAGGATTTACATCACATTATACTGTTACGATGGTAGAAGTACAGTTATTGTATTTAGAAGTTTTATTGGTTATATTTCTACTTATTGAGTCAGATAATAAATAGGTAAGAATGTAGAATGTCGCGATAAATTAAAAATGTGTCCTCTGATGACGTCATGGAAATCATTGTTCACATTTCAGTTAGTCTTATATTCCAATAACCATCTCTTTTCCAAGTTTGAATTTCATTTAGTTAGGTTTAATTAATTAATTGTAAAATTATTTTAGATTATTTATAAATTTTCATAAAATACATATTGTGGTTTAATTCATATAAATACATGACCTTAAAGCATCCGTGTAATATAACCATACTGTTTAAAACATTCTGATTTCTACAATGGGCATTATGCTCTGATCACTTTTATATTATCTAAATCGGCAAAAAATTGAAATAATGGCTAAAATGCAATATCTTTCCCAATGTAACAAACAATAGCTACTTAATTTGTTATGTCATTCCCCCATCAATGAAAATTGTAGGTTCCCAGCCTGTTATAGAGGCGGCACTGGTCTGAAGTATCACGTTGTTATTCGTTACATTTTTCTACTTTAAAGATAATTTTGTTAGTGTGCTACAGTTGTTAAGAACCATGGCTCAAAGCAAGTTGAATGATTTAGCTGGGCGTTTTAGTCAAAACCCCAAAGGTGTCGGATTAGGTTTAAAACTATTAGCATTTGCCGGTGCTACAGCTTATGGAGTAAGTCAATCTATGTATACGGGTAAGTGAGGTTTCTTGCTGAGATAAGTTATATCTTAACTAAAAATATCTTGTATTAATTTCACTGTATAAAATTCTTTTTATGTACCTTACCTAATTATTATTCAGAATAATACTTCCATTTTTTTTTATTGTGGCTTGTTGGGAGTACTGTTTAGAAGATGATGAAATATATCATTAATGTAATTGGTACAAAGATTATACCCAAAGTAATATTTCTGTTCTGTATTATTAATAATTTTATTTTGTAACTTGGTTTTGTTCAGTTCTTAATTTTTATCTGCATTATTTGTTGTATTGAATCTAGAACAATTGGCCAGTCCAATGATATTTAATGTTGCTTAGTAGGCCTAGAGGGACTTTTCATAACATAGGAACCAATTCTTTTCTTTAGGAAAAAGTTTATTTCCTCATTATTCAGAAAATTTTCCATTAGTGTACTTTTATTTTAGTAGGGTGGTTGATATGAGAATAATTTGATTTCAATATTTCTAATTGATAATCATCAAATGTAATTTGATGTGATATTAATATTTAGTAAGTCTGCCATGTACCATGATCTTACCCGCTGCCATCTTCTCATATATATTTCCCACGGTCAACTATCTTATCATCATCGTTATTAAAAATTAAAATCTCTACTGCTACAACCCATGAAGGGTCAGGGGTTCAGTACTTTGTAAGGAAGTACTGTTACTAGACCAATGGTTGTGCAAGGAGGTGATTTGGTCAGAATCATGCTCGACTGTCAAATTTTTACCCAATGTACGAGGCGGGGTGGACCCCAGGAAGGCTCCAGAACCCACAGGAGTTGACTCACGGCCACAGTGTAACAGAAAACAATTTTCTGCCCAGCCAGATTTGAACTCGGGTTCTTGGAGTTAGTAGCCACACCGCCTTACCCCATGGCTACAACATTCCCTCTTATCATTATACATTAATAAAAATAAATTGGTTAGGCTCTGAAAATCTCAAAACTTGTGTTATCCAATGTAATTTGTTTCATTGTTAGTGTAACTCTGTAGTTAATGGAGTTCTTACCTCTTTGTGATTAAAAGAACAAAAAATTCCACTCTAATAGCTGTTGGTAAAGTTTGCGATCCGGGAACCCCATGAAGCACTGTTCAGTGGATTAAGAGTTTGGTTCTCTCGGACCCAGGCCAATCTATCTCTCCAGCTCACAGATCTTAAGTGTTGAATAGAGGGATTAGGCAGCTAGGCTTTATTTGCGATAAATTTAAGGAAAAACCTAACAATTTGGCATAGGTTTACTATAACAGTACTTACCAAATATCAATTTAATTACTTTTCTTTTTTGTTTTGTTCTGGTATAAGACCTGAAATGTTCATTGTTTAAATAAAAGTCAACAGTAATTTGAAACAGGGTAAAATTGTAAAATTTACAATGATAGTAGTAAGGTCACATAATTAGAACTGACTTATATTTTCACGATATAGAGTAACTGTATATCCTCTGTTTAAAAAAGTAGTATTGCTTGAAGGTAACTATTTTGTTTCATTCACAAGTCTTATTTTTGAAGAATTCAACAAGTTTTCAAATATTACGATTTGTATTAAAGAATCTTAAAAAATAAATCAGAACTTTTTATTTAAAATTATGATTTATAAATACTTTGTTTCTGGAAATTATTTACAGATAAAGATCTTCGAAAATTTTTACTAATATGTTTTTGTGATCAATTTCTGGTGTTTCAGAAATGTATTTTAAGAAAGAAAAAAATTATAGATCTTCTGAATAGATTTTATGGTTTAATTTCCTGTTGGTTTCTAAATTATTTGATTGTTAATATTTCAATTTTTTTTTTTCCTATCATATATTTTTCCTCCATAAAACTTCTGGTAGTCCAATAAAGCCTAAAACATTTTGACCAATTAACCTAATACAGTTATTGTAGTAACGTGCTTCCAAGGGTATGAATTATTATTTTAGTTCAAAATGTAAGTAAATGGCAAATAAATAATTATTAAATGAAAAAATTGTTTTGTTTTAGTTGAAGGTGGTCACCGAGCAATCATATTCAGCAGGCTCAGTGGAATTCAGAAAGAAGTTTACCCTGAGGGTCTTCACTTTAGGATACCTTGGTTTCAGTATCCCATTGTTTATGATATAAGGTATACTTTTTGTTATAATATATAAATTAACATAAACTTTATTTATTTTATATTTTACTTTGGTATCTTCCTTGCCCTAGTTGGCAGACATTTAATTGATATTGATACTTAAATAGAATTAGTGGGACTTTATTTTTCTTTATTCTCCGTGATATGGGTTTTGTATGAATAAAATATTTCTTTTTTTGTAATAAACAAAATATCTTTATCTACTTTTATCACCTTTCATTTGTTTAGTTTCTTATAGCAGAGCTACATCATGTTGACACATCCAATCCTTCCATAAATCCTCAAAACTCCTTAACCTGTGCAATGGTCTGTATATATTCTTTCCTATTTTCCTCTAGCTCCAGGTGTTGTACTAGCTATAAAAGTTACCTATTATGGGGTTGTCGTTTACACATAATTCTGCTAGGTAGTTTCCATTGAAATTTATTATCCTTTCGCCATCATGTTGGCTAATTACTGATCTTAGCCTGTTGGAGTCTTCCACAATTATTCCTTTTCTATTATTATCTTTGCATGGAGAAACTAGTCTTGCCAAATCCATGCAGAAGTGCTCCTTGTCAACGACAACCGTATCCTCAGTTGGAGCATAATAGAAGAGGATACTGGTTGCCAATCTTCAATCCTGGCCATAACTTCTTTCTTCATGACAATACCCCTTTCTTGCAGTAGGACCCCTTTGAAATCCTAGAGTGGCAGAGTGTAGCCGTTATTCAACTGCTTCGTTCCTTTCTTTTAAGCTTCACCCACACCCAAGATATCAATTTTATATTTTCTTCAATAAATTCTACTTCTTTTCTTAGATCCGATATGCCAGACTATCTTGTCTATGCCATATTGTTTCTGAATAGACGGTCTATATCTGAGGCTATTTAATGTACTATGAATTATTTCTACTCATTTAAGGGTGATGGGCGCTGTAAAAGATAATGATACCTCTTACCCAGGGACTAAGGGATCCTAATGTTATCAGCAATTGGATTCTCTAGGTGTATTGCTTTCTCCATGGCTAGGAAACCTGCCTGCTCCTTCGTGAGGTTTTCCCGTTGAGCCCATGAAGGCTCCCATTGATCTGTTACTAACATAATTTTTCCACCACCACTCTGGAACATGTGTCTTGCACACTATGAGTGCATTGTATTTTACAACATAGTTGGAAACTTCAAAATATATCAGCTTATTATATTTCATTACATTAAAAACAGTGTCGGTCTTAGTTGTTTAAGCACTATAAAAATAATTTTATAAGCTATGTTCCAATGAGATTTTCACTAATGAATTCAATTTCTGTTATGCAGATCAAGACCTAGAAAAATTTCATCGCCTACTGGATCCAAGGATTTGCAGATGATTAATATTTCCTTGAGGGTACTTTCAAGACCAGACTCAAGCAAATTGCCTTATGTGTACAGACAACTTGGTCTAGACTATGATGAGAAAGTTCTGCCTTCGATTTGTAATGAAGTTCTCAAATCGGTTGTGGCTAAATTCAATGCTTCTCAGCTGATTACTCAGAGGCAACAGGTATTGATGTATTTTTATTATGAATCTTTACAAAAATATATTAAACCTATTTTTTAAATTTTTGTAGAAAATATTCTGGACTTCCGTATCTAGTAAGATAATAATTGATCAAATTTGACTTTCATATGAAGAAATGTTATTCATTGATTGTATAATTTTATGTTTATGAATTTAATCGAAAATGATTAACCTAATTGTGTTGTTTCATATCAAGTGCCCCTGTGAGAATTTTCCTTGCATGCTCTATGCTTGATTTTATTTATTTCTCTCTTATCTTTTTTTCATTTATAGGATGCTGTTTTCATATACTTTAATGAGTCTTGTCTGTAACATCAATCGTACAAAACAAAAAGAGTGGTTTGAAAGTAAGTCTTCTATGTGATAATTAGATAGGCTTAGGATAGGATCAGAGCATAAACTTAGAGAAGGATGCAATTTGAGGAATGACATTTGGAAACTGGCAAGTCTATAACCTACTATTTGAAGGCATGCAGTTTAAATAAGCCAGGCATGTAGCTGAATGCTGTATTTTTATCCATTTCTATGATATAATAATATAAAAGAAGCAGTGAGGATGATTAAAAACCTTGTGGTTTCATGCATAACGGGAAGATACCTTGGAGGTATTAGCTAGTTCAAAAACCTTAGCAAGCTCTATTTAATAAGGCATTATAAGATCCTTAAATTCTGCAAAGCTAATGGAAATGAAAATAGAAGAAACAACTTAACAGTCAATTATCAAGTTTCATTAGAAATAAATATGTATTAATTTATTTCATTATAATAACTGGTTGTAAATTATGTTATGCGATCAGTTTCAAAACTGACTCGATCCAGTTTTTTTATAGAATATTTTATTCTTATTTTTCACATGTTCTCACAAATGCACTACATCGCCTGTAGTGCACAAAGCTGTATTGACTAAAACTGCCTCAGTCCAGTTTAAAAATGAATTCAAATTCTTGGTAAAACTCAGCATGTTCGTAGAGTTATAGTCTCTCATATAAAGTGTTTTTGATGATTGCCCGACTCATGTGTAAATAGTGGCTGTTGAGTTTAATTTCCAAATTGGAAAAGGGAAAGCCTTAAGGCTAATAAGTGAATTTCGGGTCTGCTTGTGGGTAGTACTCGTTTCCAACACAAATTAGTGCCTCTTGGAACATAGTAGAAATTTGGACGGAAGAGTTGTGCAACTAACACTGAGATTGACCATGTCCTTGTGAGAGTCAGGTATAAATCCTCATTGCTTAATGATTGCAAATGCTGTTGTGCTAACATTGGCTCGGACCATTTCTTGATAATTGCACAATTGAAGACTCGGATCCTATCGGTAAAACTGAGTAAATATTAATCAATTTTAAGGAAATTCTCACAGGATCATGTCTTTTGTTTTTGTATAATCCTTCTATTAACTATATAATTCTGATGTTCAGGTATCTCTCTTGGTTAGGAAGGAACTAATCGAACGTGCTAGAGACTTTAATATAATTTTAGACGATGTTTCAATTACTGAACTTAGTTTTGGCAAGGAATATACTGCGGCGGTTGAAGCTAAGCAGGTTAGTAATTATGCTTATTTGACTGAGAAGAAATTTTTTGTAAAGAGAAAAATAGTAGAAACATATTGTACATGTATATGTATGTATAGTTGACCGTAAAAATTTAAATATAAGAAGATGGTCAGGGTTGCGGTCAAAAAAAGAACAAATGGTTTAAAACTATTTTAATGTCCGAAGTTTCGCTCCACTTTGCATCAGGGCTAATAATATACAAAAAAAGACAACTGAGAATATTACAACAATAAGATACAATAAGGTAATTTAAGCTA
>NW_027106613.1:896438-897949 GCF_000696795.3 Halyomorpha halys
TCATTTATTATCATTATTATTATTTTTATTTATATTTATTCTTTCAAGACATTTATTTAATCTCTACTTTCCTCGTCTTCTTTTTTTTTTTATTCTTTTTCCCGTATTGTTTTTATTTTATGTACATCTCCTGTACTTTATTAACTGTATATTTTACATATTTAAAAAAAATTTACTCTTGCCATTGTTACTTATTTTTTATTCTTATCATTGTTTATTCAAGTTTATTTTATACTGATACTATTTTATGTCTTCCCTCCTTTTGTTTATGTGTAATTTCTTATCATTTTATTTTTACATTATATTTATCCTAGCTTATATTACCTTATTGTATCTTATTGTTGTAATATTCTCAGTTTTCTTTTTTTTTTTTTGTATCTTTTTAGCCCTGATGAAGCCCTGCAAAGTGGGGGAAAAAATCGGACATTAAAATAGTTTTAAACTATTTGTTCTTTTTTTGACCGCAACCCTGACCATCTTCTTATATTTATTCGTATTATATATGATTAAATATAAAATTAGTGTCTAGCAACAAGGTGGAAAAACATCACAACATTATCGAAGTGTTTTTCGCTTCTGTAATCACTTTAAAATTGATTTAAAAAAAAATGTATTATGTTTAGCAAGGTGAAATAAAATAACTTTTGACACTCACAATCGTTTAAAAACTTCTCACAAAAATTTAAAAACCATTAAGTTAGGCGATTTTTGGAAATTTAATTATAAGGCTTGTTTCAGGACTCAAATTGTGTCATTGTTGGTAGCTACTTACAATAAATATTTCAACTGAAAGTAATTACTTTTCCCAGATTCACAAAAATATAAGTACTCTTGTGTTCCTGAAAAAGGGCCTTGAAAGATATTTTAAAGCACTGTTTGGTAGTTCTATTTAATACCTCAAACGATTGTTTGGAAAAATGTGACATTTTCGTGCTTGAGTCAGTTAGGCATGGTTAGCAGTGCTAAGGTGGTGGAAGAAGCTTTGTAACCTCAGGGCTGTAAAGTGTCAAGGGAGACTGTCAGGCTTCCCCCACCACTCCAATGTGTCTCTGTTCCATTGGCTGAATGGCCAAACTCAGGAAACATCCAATTTTTGTCTTTTTCCATATTTCATTATTTTTAATTTCTTTTGGCAAAAATGTATTAGCCAATTGCCATTGTCTAAAGCTAATTTATTTTATCTTTTTAAGATATAATTTGTTATATTTTTTTGTTTCTTTAAAACAAATTTTTTTAAAATATTTTAATTTAAAAATAAACAACACATTTTGACACCTTTATGATTTTTTCCCACTCTGTTGATACATATATTTTTAAAATAAACTATCTAATAGACTTAAAATTGTAAACGAGGTGTATATAGTTGACCGTAGATTACTGATTGGAGAAGATGGTCAGGGGGTGTGGTCAGCAAATGAACAACATAAATAAACAAAAAAATATTTATTTATGCCGACGTTTCAACCTGATTTTCAGGTCTTCATCAGGGTTATAAAAACAAAAAGACAACA
>NW_027106613.1:898179-908794 GCF_000696795.3 Halyomorpha halys
ATATATAAAATAAAATAAATAATATACTAAAAATTTGGAAATATATACAATAATGGAATGAAAATATAAATTAGTTGATTTAGCTGTTACAAATATTTATTTAAAAATTTAAACAATCAACTTAAAAAATTCTTTTAAATTTAAGAAATTTCTTGCGGAATTAAACTGTAATAATTCCATTGTAATCTCAAAATAGTCAATTTTAGCAATTTTTATTGGTTAAGCTCTGTTAGCACTAGATTATTTTATATTTCAACAATTGAAGTTTTTTTTTGTTTATTGTAGGTGGCCCAACAAGAAGCACAAAGGGCAGTTTTCGTTGTGGAAAGAGCCAAACAAGAAAGGCAACAAAAAATTTTACAAGCTGAAGGTGAAGCCGAAGCAGCAAAAATGATATCCTTTATTCACTCAAAATTATTAATTATTAATTCTTATAATTTTTTTAAGAAAGGAAACAATTTTTTTTTATATATCTATTCACTCTAAAATGAAGTATAAATTGAATTATAATCTCATATAGATAAATGAGTTAAATAAGTGTTTAGAGTATTTAGCTGTCCTTGTAGGCCACTGAAGACTGGAAGTTTGATGTCTCAAACTTTAAACTTTTTTATTTTTCAAAATGAAATTGAATGTTTGTGTTTCCAAACATCTTGTATGGATTCCTTGACTTAGATTTCACTTGGGTGAGGCTGTTTCGAGGAACCCAGGTTACCTGAAGTTGAGGAAAATAAGGGCTGCTCAGAGCATTTCAAGAACTGTGAGATATTATTTTAACATTTTGAATCAGATTATATTATTGAGATTAGTAATATGTTATTTATTTTTTTTTGTTATCAGATTGCTGGTTCTCAGAACAAGGTCTTCCTGAGCGGAGCTAACCTAATGTTGAATATTAACGATCCAACGTTCGATGATTCAAGCAACAAACTCTTTAAGAGTAAGGCATCCTAGTTAGAATCATTAATTTTGAGCATAGTTTTAAATGATGCGAATGTTATGAATTGTGTTGTCGGTGAAGAAAAATGATCAGGATAACTGTGCCTCCTTTATGTTTGTTTAATTATGAATGTTTTTTTTTATAATTATCTAATTATTTAGTAGTACTGATTTAATTCAGTGTATATATTTAGAAATGTATATAAAATAGTAATTGAATATTGTAATATGCCATGGTTATAATAAAATTGGCTTAAAAATGATTTTGTTATCTCCCCTTTGTCTTCTTTTCCCTCTGATCATTTTCCTTCACCTCCTCAAACATATAGTGAATCTGATATATATATATTATGGGATGTAATTATGTTCATGCTTTATTGATAGCTTCAAAAATAGATCAGATTTTCTTGGGATTATTAACAATTTTCCTGCCTAAAGTCTAAAGTACATTGCCTTCATATCCTCTTCTCCATTGCCTCACTCCTAACCTATTCATTCTCATATCGTAGGCACCACAGCACTTAACGATTTCTTAGAGCAGTCTTAAATGGTACTTTCTGTTTAACCAACCTGTATTGAACTTTTACCACTTGCCATTCTTGTCAAATTCACCAATCCTATAGTACTTTGTACTGTATAAATGAGTTATTTCATTAAATAATTCAAGTTTTTAAGAATAACGTGATATGTAGTCAGTTTCACTTGAAACTTAGACCTCCATGTGTATCACTTAGACTGTATACAAAGGGAAGGTTTGTCAAGAGCCAGTGTATCATTTTGATACACAATGAAGGATCTGGATAAAGTCTTGTGTATAGATTTTAGACACTTGCCTTCTTTATATTTATGTCATAATAAATCTTTATTGCTTTATACATGATGAACAATGAAGTTATAAAATGAGTGGGTTGGTTCTTACTAGACTGCATTGTAATGTCAGATGGTGCTGGTTGTAAGCTTAACTCTGAGCTTATAAACTGGTGCCAATTTTTTAATTCATAGCCTTAGTTACTGAAATCATAGCAAATAGGAATCAGGATTGAAATTTAATACATTGCCTGGCTAGTATTATTTTGCCATAAATGATGAAACATGAAAAATAGAAGAAATGTACTGGGCTTCTAATATTCTTCAAACATCTCAAAATTAAAAATAAAAGTGAAAGCTAACTGCATTTTACCAGTAATTCTTGCTCATCAAAGTTTTTTATTGATTATAGAAAATGTATTATATCAATGTGTAGGTATAAGATTATATGTCTAGTCCATTTTATAATGAGTTAGTGGATATTTCATCTTGAGTCATCAAATTATCAAAGTCAACCAACTTCAAAATAGTTGGATAGAATCTGCTCTTGGTGATTGTTTTGTATTTTTTGTAAGCGACTAATTAAGGTGAGTATTTAATTATTAATTAATTATGTTTTGTTCGCCTACTAGGCCACTGGATCTATTTATTTCATAACCCACTATTAAGAAATATTAGGAAATTTAAAGTGGTTCTTTGAGTAATGCCATTTTTTTTATTAATGACTGTATTTACATATTACCAAATTCTATTGTATTCGGGTTATGATTTGTAGCTAATAATATTTAACTTAATAATTTTATCTACCACTTTTTTTATTTGGAATACTTATTTTTAGTCCTTCATTTCTCATTTTACGATAGGAACATCTTGTAAAAACATTTGACCTGTTTTGTTTTTATAAATTTAACAAAAAAAAAACCATTGGCCCATATACAGCTGCCTACTCAACCATCTCTATTTCTTGTATGAATTACTGATACCCTAAATTCCTATTCTCCTTCAACCTTTGGACCTCTTAGATGAATTTTTACCGATTGGAATAATTTTTATTAGTAATCCTCAGTATTATAACTGAGCCATTTGAACCCATGAATGATTATATATCAAGAGACTAAGTGTTCCTTGTATAGTTGAAAAAAAAAACTTATTCTTTGCTCCCACTAAGCTTTACTACATACAGCTCAGAAATGTACCAAAGGAAGTATTCTTTCAAACCTATCTTATAAGATGAGAAATGAAGGACTAAAAATAAGTATTCCAAATAAAAAAAGTGATAGTTAAAATTAATAAGTTAAATATTATTAGCTACAAATCCATAAGACCATTGAGAAACTTGAATCATAAAAAAATACCATGTACATTAGGTAGGGCAAATTTATAAAGTTGAAATTCAAACGTTATTTTAGATATTATATTGTTATTATAGATTTGTAATACTCTGATTAAACCTATTGAATAAGATGCAATGTGTATTCTGACATACTGCTAAACAAATAGAGATCTTAAGAGAAAGTTAAGTTTAGAATTAAAGATTTCTTTAAATTAATATGGCCTAATTTAGTAAAAACATTTTGATTTTTTAATTCTAGTTGATGGGAATGAAGGTGGTGATGGGAATGAAGGTGAAGATAGTGGGGACTATATTGAAGCCAAAATTTCAGCTGCAGCCACTACGGTTAACAACGCAGCAAATAGTACAGCAGCTAGAATGATGTCATCAGCAAGTAAAAAATAATTTAGATCTGATACATTAATAAACCAAGACTGCTATGTTTTCTTTTTTAGATAAATTTTTTGTAAAAATGTGTTGTTTATATAAAATTGTTTTGTTTTTATATTATATTTTTTTGTGAATCTTGCTTTAAAAGGATTCATTTATTGTAAATAAGCATATAATAATTATCTTGTATTGTTGAATAAAATATTCTAGAACCATTTGTTGAATATTGATATTTCCTATTTTTTAATAAATGAATAATTATTTATTGCCGAACAAAGAACGTGGTTTTGTTGCAGGAATAATACATGAAACTGTGTTTCTGTAAATCAGCATATGCTTACCTGTAGAGTATGGTAATATTAATCAATTGTTAATAACAAAATGTTCATAATTATTGTCATAGGAATGTCCATATGATAATAAATATAAAATCCTCATGTACCCTCATTATAGAGCCAAAAATAGAAGAAATCTGTTATTCTGCATGGAACCCTATACCAATGGTTACAAACCTGTTGAACTCTGGAAACCACTAAGCCAGAAATGTATTCATGTGCCGACCATGCCAAAAGCAATAATAATTCGAAAATGTTCGAAATAAGGTTGACTAAAAGCACTTTTAAGGTGGATTTATCCATTAAAACCTTCTACTAACACAAAACATCACAAACCTGCCACCCTTAATATTGCTTTCCAATCAATTTTTCATAATCCTCCGAAGAATATGAAAAGAAAATATAGTTGAGATATTAATGCATAGAACAAGAATCAGACCACTACCAACTGGTTTTCTAACAACAAAACATTCTAAAACTAATTCATATTCAACTTATAACAGCAGTAATTTTTGATTATAAAGTAGTCTTTAAGAAAATATATACAAGTTAAAACATCAAGAAAATATTCAAATCCACTGGGTTGATAAAGAATTACTTTTTCCTTTTATCCATCACTTTTATTTACTCAGTCTTAATTTTCAATCATCATGATATGGTATGGCAATTATGATAGAAACACAATTCTAAATCTAATCTTACCTTAAGAACTTTTTCAAAACCTGCATAAATACAGATAAATATCTTCTATTATACTTGTTAGTTTATTTATTTTTTTAAAATTATATTTTAAATAAATCACTTTAAGATACATAAAGGAATGAAATGTTTCACAGATAAAACTATGAGAGAAATCAAAGCATAACTGTTAATAAATAAGAAGACATTAAATAAATTTTAAAACAAGAAAATCAGGGCTGCCAACTGTACTATTTTAATGTTTTGTTAAGTGTGAAAAATGTAAAAAATTGTTTAAAATGTTCACTCATTCAGTTTTCAAATTATATTTATTAAGATAACAACTAAAAAAAATATTAACATAAAAATTAATGTATAATATTTTAGTTAATAAAACTTCAGATTTATTATTGTAAAAGAATTAAAAATAATTTAATTTGATTACTTTTTTTTACTTATCTCTGGACTTTTTCAATAATGTATTAATGTTTCTCAATTAAAAATATTTGTTTGATTTATATGTCATTCTTATAAATCAATCAAAAGTTCATTTTTACATTTGTCATTCAGTAGAAATTATGGCTTGTTACTTCAGTTCACTAATCATATCTGTTTAAATAGAAAGGCAGTATTGATATTTGAGGTGTCCAAGATACTTCTTTATGGTATTTAATGATAAAAATTCTTAAAGTCATGGGGGGGGGGTGTAATATGAATAAATGAGAGAAGCCTAAAGTAATGGCAAGGAAGAGGTTCAGACAAGGCACTACCCCCTCTCTTTCTCTATGCGCTGTGAGATCAACGTTTGAGTAAATTACTAGTTATTGAATCTTATAAAAATTGGTCTCTAAATTAATTGGTTTTAGGTTTGTTTGCAAGTTTGTTCATCATTATTTAATAAAATTAGATGAGTTTACAGAGTGAGAATGATTCTGAAGTCTTTCAATTTGTATCTTTAATCATTTATAGTTTATTTTAATATTAAAGGTATTTATGGATGTTTTATTTTTTTAAAGAATAACCTTATTACTTTTAACTTGTTTATTATTGTTTAAAAGAGACATTTTGGACAGTTATTCATCATTAAGTCCAACCTACAACTATATTAGAACATATCAGATCTTATAAACTCTTTACAATCATTTTAATAAGGCAAATATCAATATATTTTCATTTAATTGCCATATATTCCTTGAAAGATGAAAAATACACAGAAAATTTAACTTTTGGATACAAATTGAATAGTGAAAAGTATTTTTGAATGATATATTTTATCAAATGGATTTTTAGTTAGCATTCAATTTTAAAAAATCTCTTTGTTAATACAGTCGGTTTCTTGTTCTGTTCTGATATAATTTTAATAGTCTCATAATGGTGGAGAATATTGTGCTAGTGAATACTACATAGTCAACATTGCTGTTTCATCTCTTATTATTTATTAAAATCATTTGTCATAAATTTCAGAAAATTTTATTTTACATCAATTAAATAAAACAGACTAGTCTTTCTTCTTCATTCACTTTTTTAAATAAGGAGATTCATACTTCCATTCAATTAAACAAAACTATAACATAGAGCCCTCATTTAATGTAAGTCATTTGGCAGCCCTAATTTATGTATTAACACGTTAATGAAAAAATGATTAACAAAACTCAGCATAGGAACAAAATATTCCTTGATTTACCAGTTTTTAGGTAAATATTAATCAACACTTTAACCAAAATATTCAATTTTTTAAGTACTACATAGAACTAATTGTATGGAAATGAACAAATACTAAACTGGGATAATGCTATGTACAAATATTAAATTTAAACAAATTTAAGACAACAATTTATAAATATATTTTTAAAAAATCAATTACACAAAAGATACAGCTTAAAATAACCATCTATTATGTACAAAAATTATGGCAACAAGTTTTTGAGTTAGTCTATGATACGATATAAATATTAACTTACACATCTACATAATTATTTGTAAACATCTTAATGATTCAATAGTTACAATCAATGAATATTTTGTAGAATCTCCAATTGTAGAATATGGTAAATTCTCAAACAATATATAGCATTTCTGAGTCAATTTGAACATAATCCAAACCGAAAGTTACTTTTTAAAAATTAAATGTAGCCTCTTACAAAGTAATCACATATAAAACTCTTTCAATCTCAATTTCAGCCTGTTATAATTTAATTGTAACCATTTCTACTTCATTCATAGAATCTCCATTCTTGGAATAATTAGAAATTTATTAAATAACAAAAATTAAATGCTCCCAACATTTTAATTTAAAACTCCATTCTAATATTAAAAAATAACTGATTTAATGATTCACCAAAATATACATTGATAATTTTTTCTTTTCATAACATGTATTCATAATCAAAATGATGTAGTCATACTATTTGAAAATGAAAAGAATTGGAAATGGTTAAAAAATTGGAAATGCTATACATACATGATCTAAGATTGGCCTTTGACAAGCAAATCATTTCTTATCTTACCAATGAGTGGATATTTACGATTCTAATCTTACTTCTTTTTCCTTTAAATCTTTTAATTTAAATTTACATGCTTACATGGTACAACAAGCATAAAAACATTTCTTTCTATTCTATTTACAAATGTTTTAGTTTTTCTTCCTCAATGGCTTCAGGTCTCTTACACATTTTGTACAGGAATTTCGATTCAGGCTTTCTCATAAATGAAACAACGCAACAATAGTACACCATAAGACTAGACTAGTAATATTCTTCTCATATTGAAATAGATACATAGGAATTTAAAAAAAAAACAAGGAACTTCAGCATTATTTTCTAAAAAAAAAAGAAGAAAAGTAGTCGACTTTGACCTCTCTTCAAAAACAAAAGTGATCAAGGTGGGAAATGTATCATTATGTGGAAGACAATAAAATTTTTATAACTAATGAAAGTTCGTAAGCAATAATTTTGTGAAAGGAGGAATTTTGAGCAATAAAGTTATGTTTATCATATGACAATAAAAGTGCTCTAATTTACATTTTATCTACAATTAGTTACTAATTGCAAATGCCATATATTTAGTGAGTATACTAATCACTGGAAGTTTGGATTAAAAACTTGTTTATTAAAAAAAAAATATATGAAGTGCCCCAGCCAGCTACAGTAAGACCCCTCTAATGGCAACTTATATGTTTTTGATTTAAAAGTTTTAGTTTCTAAATAGCTTCAATTGTAAACAAGATATTATGTAGATTGCATTAGTAAACTTATTTCGCTGAACAACAAGAATTGTTCTCTATTTAAAATAGGGAATAACAAATGATACTTTCTAGCCAGAGCTCTAAATAAATCTGCAATAAATGAAAAAAAAAAATGAATATCGTAAGAATACTCTTGAAAAAATATTATTTTTTGATTAAATTTCTGGAATGTTTAATATCAAAAGTAATTAAATTTTGGTTTACTTACATTTGATTTTTTTGGAGTTTAAAATAAAAAATGTTTTGTCCATCCTGTTTTAAAAACTAATGCCAGCATATTATTTTAGAATAAATTAATAAATATTGTTTAGTTTTTGTAAAACATTAAATTACTATGATGCAAAAAATTTTGCTTTGCATTATGAGGAGTCCTATTGTCTATATTTAAAATTTCAAACAGAATTGTGGGTATTCAAATAATTTTATTTTCATTTCTCTATCTAATAAAATTGTTTCACTCAGTTGCTATAGTTTAGGTGAGTTTACGACACCCATTGATTGTTAAAGTAATGATAAATGATCATTAAACACACCCACATGGACGGTTAATGCTGAACTCTAACATGTGAAGGGATTCCCTAACTGACAAAGTCAAAAATATCTATTATCTGTTTGTATAACATTTTACCGACAGAATATTATGAGCCATTTTTAAAAAAATATCACATGTGGTTAAATTTGATCATTTTTCATCTGATCAACAAAACTGCAGTCCTAATTTCACTTCACACTGGAATGCTTATGATATTGCCTACACGTTAGGAATAAAATACAATAAAGTTTATACATTTTAAAAATTCACTGATACTCTGTATTGTAGGCCATTTTTCTGGAAATATTTTTTTTTTAATTAAAAAAATTACAATTACTTTCAGAATCGACTTCCATATTCCAATTGGCAAATGCTCAACCAACCAAATAAATACATTTATTTACACTGAGTAAGATACATATTTATACACATATATGTTTACATTTATACGCATATTCTTAGTTTATATAAAATTAAATTATAAAAATATCAATTGTAACAATTTGAGTACAAATGACAACAAATAAAAACATAATATGGCAGCATTGAAACAAATCTTCAGTGAGAATTAATTGCAGCTTAATATTTTTTTACTAGCTCCCTACTCTTTCTATCTGTCTGTATTTCTTTCTCAGGTTTGAAACAGGGTCCTTAAAAAGAACTGGGTCCAGTCTTGTGTTGCTCCTGAGGAGTGGCATGTAACCAAAGACTGCTGCAAACGTGTTTAAACATGTCTGCCTTTGTATGAAATGATCTGGGTCATTCCATGGTGACCTAGAATAAGAAGGATTATGGAAATAGAACGATGATAAAAACGAATAATTAAAATCTTTAATTAGTAAAAATATATTCTAAATATAGCTCAACTTTGTAATCTATTTACATGAAATTTAATAAAAAATAAATTTACCATTCACAAAATTAAAACTTGTGGAAGAAAATAAGAGATAGAACTAAGAAATTAAAATTTCATGCTCTAAGGGAATCCGATAAAACACTGCAATATTCTTTTGGGATTCACATTAATATAAAAAAATATATAGGCGAGAGGCAATAATTGTAGAAATTAACAAGAAAAAAAATTATAAGAAGTATGATATAAATAAAACAATAAAAAAAAAAATAATGATGGGTACAGTATAAAATAATAAAAAATGTATATAGAAAAATATAATGCATAAAAAAATTTAAGAAACACAAGAAAATAATATAATAAAAGAATCATTATTATTTGAAAAATTAAGTAAAGGGAAACTAATTAAATGGTGATTATTCACTAGAAAGTATTTAAAGATGATGGTTATATAAAATAAAAACAAAAAATAAATATAATTTTAAAGAATATGATCTCTTTGCCACTTTGACAATGATAATATTTACATTAATTATATAATATGATAATAAAATATAATGTAATAATAAAAATAAAAATTGAAAAGAAAGATACAAATTTTTAATACAACCAACTCCCAATTTACCACAGGTTGATTAACCACAATATGTATAATCTAAACAATACATATTTTTTAAGCATGTATAGAAATGGTGAAACTAACCGAATATTAAGTTAGGCATTTTAAATAAAATATCTGATAAAAGGATTTAAAATTTTAACAATTAAAAAAAAAAAAACTTAGAACAGAAGAACTCTGAAATTGTAGCAGTTCCTGCAACATTTGACAGTTCATCGGCAATGAAAAAAATAAATTCAATGTTAGAACTTTTAATTCTTTTTTTGTTCAATATAACAAGAAACATTATTAGCATTAATTGAAGGGGCATGTGAAAATATGTCTCTTCACACATTATAATTGCTATTAAGAGAAAAAAAACGTTTAAACAGTTTAGGTAGGGCTACATGTGAAGTTAAGTAAAGGATGATGATTTTAAGGTCACAAGAATATGATAATTTTAAGAACATGTTTCGTTCCATAAAGTCTTTAGTACATTAAATTGTAATAAAAAAACGTTAGTAAGTCAAAAAGATACCTCGGGGCTCCAGTAGGTGGTGGTTGCTCCTTGTACTGTTTACGCTGAGTCACCTTAATTGGTGGCCGACGTGTGACGTGGCTGACGAGGAAGTTCATGAGTATATCTTCACAGTTATGGGACTGTTCTACAGTCTTCAAGAGGAGTGGGCTCAACCACTCTGTATAGAGGTAGTTAAAGTAGCGGTGGTAAAATGCAGCTCCGGTGAGCACTATTGAATAGTCATTTGTCCATTTGGATGTATAACCCCATGTTCCCTGTTGCAAAAGAAAATCATCAGTAGGAAAAATAAAAATAAAATTTATTAACTGTCAATCAGAATGATTGAGAAAAGAAGTATACATTAAATCCACATGATAAAAAAAAAA